>NC_056738.1:474032551-474202551 GCF_019279795.1 Protopterus annectens
GCCCATAATATTTCATGTCCACTTGTGTCAAATGCCTTATTAAGGTCTCCTATCATGATTTTTATTTCTTATTTTCTATTCATAATAACATTCAAAACTTCTCTATCCTCAATATGTCTTGACAATCCTTTCTCTTTATACTATATATACCATCTTCAATATAATATTTTCCATTTTAACTTCAAATTCCTTTTGCGTTATTTTCATAAAGATCAAGATCATATAATCATTATTCATCAACACTATCAAGTCTCTAGTTTTTTTTTTTAAGTGTCTTCTATCTTCTTAATTCTTTATACATAAGACCTTCATTTAATCATTCATTCAATATTTTTAAAAATATTTGTTTGCTGATCACTTAAATTATTATGCATTTCATACCCTAGTCCATCTGGTCCTGCAGCTGGATCTATATTTTCTTGTCTTGATACTTTATCTACAGTAGTTCATCTAATGAAATCTCCTTTTCCAACTCTTTACTCTCTTTTTCTGTTAACTTTTTTTTACTTTCCATGTTTTTTTCACTGCCTTCTTTTTATTTAAAAAAATCTCATACATATTGTACTTCACTATTCCGAGGGCAGGATTCACGAAGGCTTGCATGGAGTGTAAGAGACGTGTAACACTCCATGCAAGCCTCGCGATCCAGGAACAGCCCGAAACTCCATGTAAGAGACCAGCTAAAACGTCTCTTACATGGACTGGGCGTGGATAGGCTAAATACCTCACTTGCAGCCGAAAGGCATGCAAATGAGGTAGAGTAGCGATCCACAAAACAGAAAGCAGCCCATGTAAGAGCCGTTTTAGCTGCAGAAATGTACTCAGTTGACAACTGAGTACGTTTCTGCAAAAATCACAATGGAGCCATGTCAGCTCCAAATAAAGGGTGCATATGTGTCAGGCAGCATGCCAATGGCCAAATATGTGGCCATTGGCAAGGTACCCCGATGCAAATATCAAAAAAATATAATTTTTTTTTCGGCGATCGCCAATGTTTAAACGCAGAGCAGCGCCGCACAAACGGGCTACGCTGTATAAAACATAAAAATGAAGGTTAAAAACCCACAAATGTGGGTTTTATGCAATACATGGAATGTCAATGCAGGGACCAGCAGACCAAAAACAACATGGCCACCGTGTAGTGGTTGCTAAGGGGGGAAGCTGAGTCTAAGACATGTAACTAAGCATTAGTAGGCAATCTGATGTAAATTAGGGTTAGGATACTGAATCCCACAGTCACATAGCAAATGCGCACATTCTGAGCAGTGTAAGAGATACATAAGGGGGAGGAATAGAGTAGGAGATAGGTGACATCACAGGGGGGAATGGTAGAAAGAAATGCAGTTCACTGGAGGTCAGTGTAACATGACAGATGACAGACACAGATCAGGGAAAGAGGAGTGCCACAAGATAAGCATGGGAAAGTCAAGAAATGGAAGGTGTACACTGTTACTTACACCAAAGTTTCTTGCTGGGCGTGCATGCGCATGTGTGCGCGCCATGAGGCGCGAGTAGGACAGTGTGTGCGCGTGCAAGGCAGACTGAGCATGTGGGAGCGTGTTGGTAGATTTGTAACACTGTTTGCGCAGGTGTGTGCGTGTTTTAACCCGAATAAGCAGATTCTGAACCGTGTAAGCATGTGTACGCGTGTGTAAGCCACTGTGAGTGTGTTTCTGCTGGTATGCACGCTGCTCCCCCCTGAGGAAACATAAAGGAAAAAGGAAGTGACAGAATTAGTAGGAAGCTAGCAGGGAATACTGCTGGAGCTAGCAGGTGAAAACAATTAGCAGCAGGTAATTACACAGGCAGAATAGTAGCTCAGCCAAGCACTTAAAACTCTGCAAACAGCAGTGCAGGATGTATCTCTCAAGAGACACTGCAAGACAGGAGTAAGCTATTAGAAGTGAAAACTGAAAAAGCTGAACTCAGAGCAGAAAAGCTAGGGGCTGCCATAGCTGTCATAATGAGACATAGGCAACTTGCTGAGGGTGGTGACAATGCAGATGGTGCCAGACAACCCACAGTGAGGAGACGGAGAAGAGTGTACAGGCCCAGGGTCACCTACCACAGGTTACATGAGCTGGAGATAGTAGAGTGCTATAGAGTGGACAGAGACGTCCTGCAGCAAATTGTCGAGCTGTGCAGGCCAAGCCTCACACACAGAACCAACAGAGGGGAACCCATCCCAGTGGAAACCAAGGTATGTGTTGGCCTAAGAATACTAGCAACAGGTACCTTCCAGAGACCAACTGGTGATATGATGGGGATATCACAGGCATCAGCCTCCAGGGTACTGCACCAGTTCCTGGATGCCATGTCAGCACATGTCGGTGATCATGTATATTTCCCCAATGCCCATGAGATATTGGCCAGCAATATGCATCTCTTCCAGCAAATAGTGGAATACCCTGAGGTAGTGGGTGCAATAGACTGCACACACATAAGCATCAAAGCACCAGCCGGTGAGCGGGGTAGGGCCTACATTAACCGCAAGGGCTTCCCCTCCATCAACTGCCAGGTCATGTGTGATGCCCAGGGCATAAAAATAAATGTGTGTGCTGCCTGCCCTGGGAGCTACCATGATTCCCACATCTGGCATTTGATGCAGCTGTACCAGACATTTGCCAATGAGGACATCCCACACGGACACCTAGTGGGGGATGCAGGTTATGCACTGGAGCCGTGGCTGATGACACCCATCAGACACGTGCACACACCTGAACAGGAACGCCATAATGAGGCACACGCACAAACACGTAATGTAATAGAGCGTGTGTTTGGGCTGCTCAACTCAAGGTTCCGGTGTCTGGACACATCTGGTGGAGCCTTGCAGTACTCACCAACTACATGTACCCAAATTGTCATGGTATGTGCTATGCTACATAATATGATCTTGTGAAAACAGCTGCAGCAGAACCAGCATAGGGCCGGGCCAAACAGCCCAACACCATTGCCAAGGCCATCACAGGCAGAGCAGGACTCGGAGGAGGAACAACCTCAGCCTGCCCCAGTAGGCAGAATGAGGCGTGCCCAGTATGCCCTGGCCTTGGCAAAGAGGCAACACATAGCACATACACTGGCTCAGTAGGAACCCTGGGAATGATACCCCTCTCTGACTCACTCAAATAATAACAGGGATGCCTAAAATGACATGACCTGCTCACAAACATGTACAGGGAGTGTAATATGTGCATCCGACAGAGGCAGCTCTGCAGCACCACCTGAGGCATGAATGCCATGTGTTAAGTAATGTAACACCATGTACTATATGCACACTTGAGGACCCTGACTAACATCCACCTTCACCAAGCATGAAGCCACAATATGACGATGGGACGATCAATAGCAATTATTGGCTGAAGTAATGCAGTTAGTCAAAGGGGAGCCAATGTGTTTCAGCCTGGGAAGACATGCTGAGCATGACATGATGCACCACCTACTAGGGGTGGCATGCACCTATCAGTCCAGGCCCCATGGATACTGGCAAAGGCTGTCAGTGCCCACAGCGTGCCCTGAATAGGTAAGTCTCAAAACGCAAACCCACCTTCATAGGTACCACAAGGGATAGGAACCTAGATGTAATGCTACCCAATGCCAGAAGTCTAAACAGCAAGATGCGTGCAGTGTAAACGCACACAGTATGGAGAATGTTGATATCTGTCCTGTAATGGAAAACTGGGTCAAGGCTCACATCAGCACCCTAACATTACCAGGTTACACCTCATACTGTGCTGAACAGCCTCAAAACATGGAACAAGCTACAAAAGGAGGGTGACTAGCAATAATTGTCAAGGATAACCACACCCCCATGTTGGTACCACAACAAGAAGCAGCATGGACTAGCCATGGTCAAGTACCAGTGGCTAAACCTGCCTCCCAGTATATAGCCTGCTGCAGACTACTGTCCTAACACCAGGAACTGCACCTGGCCTATGTTGGAATACATGAATATATCAAGCCCCCAACCCACATTATATTGGTTGACTGAAAATACCCAGACATATACTGGGAGCATTATACTAGCACCAACAGAGTAGGAGAAAAGTTCATAGAATCCATAAACCAAAATGCCCAGGAACAACGTACCACTCCCACAAGAGGGGTAAGCATACTGGATGTGATAATCAGCAACATGCGTACTGGATGGCAAGATGAGAAGTGTATCCCTCACTGGTAAGACCAGACCACAGAGTAATCACACCGGATATACACATCCTGACCACAGTCCCTGACCAGAAAACCACAGTGAAAAACATGTGTAAAGCATAAGTTGCACCCCTCCAAACTGATGTGGAATCCACTAAAGGCCCTGTGCAGGTGCAAAATATGGGACACACCGCAGAACCTGTCATACAGGCATTCCATGAACACAGCCAGGAATGCTTGGATTATGCAATCACAAATAACAACAAGACACAATGCCATACACGCAGGCATCTGGCATGCTGAACTCCAGCCATTACCAAACCATGCAAGAGAATGAAGAAGCTACTACATGATAGAGCAAACATAAAAAGGAAAGTAATCACTGATCAGTAGTATGGCAATAAAATATGTCCACACATACAATCCACTAAGGCCAGCTACAACAAGTAGAATCTGTGAATCCTGAGGCAATGTTACACCTGCCCCAAGTACACGGACAACCCTCAACTCCCCCCAATAAATACAAATATATGTGAGAGATACAACCATTTATCCAAACCGGAGGCTAAGCTCCCCCAACTCAGTACTGTCAAAACTAGTCAGGAGGAGAAGGTAACCACACACACCACAAACCCAATCCCACATAGACCTATCACAACTGTAAACCAAACACATAAACACAGAAAAACATTCCTGGAGGCCCTAATTACAAACACACCACACCAACAGAGGCCTCCAAAGCAGACCCCCAAGCAACCACAACCTCCAAACATAGCACATGCAACACATAGTACACAAAGCTGGTGTGCCAAACAGTCACAGGCCAAAAGGAGAAACAACATGCCTGATACAGTTGTAATAGGTGTCTCTATAGGCAGACACACTGCTGTCCCACTCACCAGACCGAACAAGGGAAAGGGTACAGTAAGCTGCCTGTAGGCTGCTACAATACGCCACATAACACAAGTACGCAGGTCACCCCAAAGCAAGTAGAAATATGATGCAGTCATTGTCCATGCTGGTGTGAATGACCTGAGATGTACCTCCCTGGACTACATGAAAAGAGACATGGGTGAGCTCTCTGAGTATGTACTCCAGGCCGGTATGACACTGGCCGTTTGCAGCATCCAACCCTCACCAAGAATGATGCCACAGTACAAACACAGAATGATCAGCTTTAACAGGTGGCACAATTACAGCTGTCAGTCCAAGAGGATCTAATGTCTGTCTGCTTGAGATGTCATGCATGACAAGCCATGCTGCTGTTCCAGGGATAACTTGCACCTGTTACCCCTGGGCGTCTGGATATTGTATAAGGCTTTTGCCACCTCCATAGAGCCGTACATAGGCAAGGCCGAAAAGACTAACCCACCACCCTAGAAAACATAAGTGGTAAGAAACATAAGGGTAATGCTGACCAATGCCAGATGTGTAAACTGCAATATGCATGCTCTTGAGGTACTTCCCAATATGGAGAACATTGATGATTGTGCAGTGACAGAAACCTGCTGCAAGCCTACTGACAGCACACCAGCACTACCAGGTTATACCTCATATCATGCGTTATGGCCCCAACACTTGGACCAAAACATCAAAGGTGGGGGAGTATCCATATGCAGCACAGACACCCATACGGCCAGGTAGCTGACAATGCACAAAGCAGCGGAGACCACCCATGTGCACCTAACTGTAGTCAAAACTGCTGTACAGTCTGTAGCATGTGACAGACCACACTCACACACAGGAACCCCACCCAGACATCCTGAAGACACTGGACAGTATGAACGTCCCACCAAATACCAAACAAGTTACTCACAAATTACCACATAGGTGGTAAACCATTATGTATGCAAGGAGTAATCAGGGAACTAGGGACACAAGTCGACAGTAACCTGTTATGTGACACTCACAATGCCAATGTGGCTAGGAAGACTGTCTATATTGGACACCGTATCACGAAAGGATTCACATCTACATCAACAGAGGTCATTGTGCCCCTGTACTGTTCTCTTATCAGACCCATAATCTAGTACAATGACTCATATGGGATGTACCTTACCTGACACCTGCAGCGGTTAGAAAGACCTCAAAGGTACCTCACCAAGAGGATAAAGGGTCTCAAATATATGTCATATGCTGCCTGGCTGTAGACACCCCAGCTGAATGCAGTCACAGACTGCCTACACAGAGGCATTGTATGTCTGTTGTACAAGGCCATGTCCAACACAGGAGTAATGGACATGCTCCACCCCAGGAAATCAAAGCCATTGGAGCTGTGAGAGTGACAGATGTCAACCTCAACACATAATGAAATAGGATGTGCTGGAGGGACAGATACATAACCCAGAGGCTCCCCAAACCCTGGAACAGGATCCCACTCCATGTTAGGCAGAGCCCCTCACTGACACCCCTCAACAGGAATATTGCCAAGTGGATGGATGATCGTAGATGTACACTGGGGGTCTTCACTGTGTCACGTCCAGACAGAGGCACAGTAAAATAAATCATAAATGGCCATAATATTCACATAGCAAGGGGCGGCGAAAGACACACACACTCTGGCTAGGCTTACTAATGCCCTAGGGTGGATAGCCTAGTATGAACCTATGAACTTATGAATATACAAATTGTACAGGACACTAAGGATAATCACAAGGCTTACTCAACTGATGGTAGGAACCATGTTGGGAATTCACAGATATGCTCCAAATCACACAAATATTACAAACAACATAACAAACACACACACATATTGCCAACATACAACCTGACAGGTGCAGTGCAAACCCCCCCCCACCAACAGAATGCAAACTATCTATCCCAGCAGACTGCTGGCCCCCTGACATTGCAGATGCTGAGGTAACAGCCATCATCTACAAAGCAAAACACACAGCAGCAAAGGTATGAGATGGTGTCCTGGGCTGAGTCCAACATGGACTCCAAGAAGAATGGAATGCCAAATCACACTACTGCTCAATGTCAGCCTTACCACAGGATATGTACCCAAAGAGCAGTGTACAACAACAGTGGTCCTTCACAACAAAGGTGTTGCCTGAATGGATACTGCAAACTACCACCCCAGGATCCTGACAAGCTTGGTCTGCACAGCTATGGAAAGGATCAGCATGTACCACAGACATAAAGCTGTCAGGGACCTACTGACACCGGAACCTACCCAGTGTGGCTGTCATAAGTGCAGATCCTGCCCCTAAACATGTTTTACCCATTTGAAACAGTCATTAAGGTCATTGATGAGGGCAATGTGGTCCACACAGCGTAGCTGGACCATGCAAATGCTTCCACGCAATAACAAACGTGTTCAGTATGGATATGTTCACCAGCTTAAATATAAACCCCTATGTCAGTAGAGGGGTTGCAAACCAGACCAAGGACAGAACTGACATGGTCAGACATGCTGCATCCATGTCAGACTACAAACCAGATATAAGTGGCATCCCACAAGGCTTAGTCCTGGGACCTCCCACGTTCCGTATATATGTCCCATAGGTACAGGGCAACATGGAAGGACTGTGACTGAACATGTATGCAGAGGAGTACAAACTGCCCACCATATCTGACCCCCAGCTGACACAAGCAACCCACAAAAGGGCCACATAGAAACAGACAACTGGTGCCATAGCCATGTCAGCAAGCTAATTGCAGAAATGTGTATAGACAACTACCATGGATATACAGTAAGTGCCCACCAATTACTACACAGATGTTAACCCATTACGTACCTAACATGTAATGAGAAACCTGGGGACACAAGGTGATAGATATCCTGCATTGGACAAACATGTGGCTGTAGTGTTCACAGAAACATACCATATACACACCCGATCATGAAGGTTGTCAGATCTAGATAAGTAGAGGTCACTGTGGCTCTGCAGTCATCCTTCATCAGCATCACAATTGACTACAATAGCCCCTGTGGGATGTACCTCAGCAGACACCTCCATCAACTGTAAAGTCCACAACAGTACCTCACCAGGAGTAGCAAAGAGCATGAACAGATGTCATGTGTTGCCTGATTAAACAAACTGCAGCTCCACACACTGCCATACTGCCCACCCAGAGGCAAGCTGTGCCTGATGTATGAAGCCATGTCCAAGCTGGAATCAATGAACATGCTGCACCTTGTACAATCTGAATGGCAGTGAGCTATGCACATGAGAGAGCTGAACCCCAGCACTGACATACATAGGACAAGCTGTACTGAATGATCCATAACACAGAAGCCACCCCCACTCTTGAGTAAACTCCCAGTACAGGTTAGCTAGAGAGTCACCCATCGACACTCCTCAAGAGGAATCTTGATGAGTGGATGGGAGATGGTAGGTTTACCCTGGGTATCACTGTTATGTTACAGGTAGACGGAGGCACAGTATACTAACCATGACATATGTCATGGCAAACTCCAGTTACAATGTGTGTCGAAGGACAAACACACTCTGACTAGCATCAGAAATGGCCTAGGGCACATCGCTAGTGTTTGCCAATGTCCACCTATGTTGTGGAATACACTACCAATGTTGGACAAGCCTGGTTTAGGTAGTCCATATCTGAACATAATGCAACATGATCATATGTGCACAACTGGCCCCTACACAGTCTGTTGTGCTCACTATGAAGATTTCAAGCAGTGATAGGACTAAAGCCCAGGATACTGTCCACCACAGTGAAAGTACTGAACCAGTACACTATACGGTACTACAGTGTTAGGTCATTATGAAAGGATGTTGACAACTATATGCAAAGTATCCCATGCAATCCCTGCAGGCACAGTATGATCCCTGTTGTGGTCAGACACGAAGCAGTTGGCCAGTAAGTACACAACATGACACCCAATACACAACCATAAATGTGAGATATTGTTGAAGTTCACACTCACCCAAATATGTGGTGGACTGCAGAGTTCAACATATGGAAAGCTCACACTGGCCATGCTTGCACACTTTGATAAATGAGGCATATGTCAGACAACATGCCATGGAAAGGCTGAACTGGGCATGCTCACACACTTAGGCCATATCTCTGTTTAGCAGTTGGCCACACATATCTGGTATTTGTACGTGTCATTCCAGGAACCAATCACAACACAGCAATCTGCCCAGTGCACACAGTAAATGACTACAGAGACATAAGTGATATAGTGGATCCCCCTCATATTCAAATATCTTCCACAGATACACAAGTTGTTCATAGGAACAGGGAATGCTATGGCAATAAAGACCTGCAAACAGTCGAACAGCAACAAATATTGTGCATCTGACAATTAAACATATGGGTGTAGAGGTCAATACTAGGCTGTTTGCCCTAGGGAATGACAGCTTAGCCAGAGTGTGCTTGGCATCTGCATCCCCAGTACAGTAGGCTACTGTGCCACTGTAAAGTAGGTCACATAAGGCAACGTGTGAGGCTAGTGTGCTGTGCCTCTGTCAAGCAGGGACACAGTGGAGATCCCAAGGTTTGAATGTGCTAAACCACATCCATGTTGTTGGTGTGTGCTGGAAGAGGGTTGCTGAGGACCTCTAACAGTAAGTGGGCATCAATAACAGACTGAGGGGAGCCCTATCTGCATTGTCTGGACAATTTCACTGTCAACACTGTGTTGCGATGATTATGTGGGATTGAAGTGTCGTGCCGGTACTGTTCAGAGATGTCCTCCCTCTGTGGGCTACAGCTCTGCAATGTATTAGCTCACTCTGTCTGTTGGACAGCTCATATATGGCTGGTGTACACCTGACAGGTGTCCTGTTGTGGAGCAGTCATGGGTATATGTGGGATAGCATGATCAATGCAAACCTTACACATGTTCATAGAATGCAATTGTCAAGGATTATGCAGAGTGGCCAGTATAGTCCCCCAGCATGGGTCCTTTGAAGTCTTCCACCCCAGTCTTCACAAGTGTAGAGTCTGCTTGTGCTAAATACAGTTTGTTTGCAGTGACAACCTTGCCTGGGGATGGGGATGGGATATGGATGTCCAGGGAAAGGTGGGTATGGTCAGATATCAACAATGGTGGTCTACCTCTGGTGTGGAACAGTGAGTACCCATGTTGCAGATGGACAGGTGCAATATGTATTCCCCCATGTGGCTGTGGTGAGTGGTTCTGCCATAGCACAAGGACTCACAAATTGTAGTGGCTGTAGGGTAATGTTGTAGAGGCCTGAGTAGTTCCCACACACAGTATGTCTGTACCTGATGTTAATAACTGGAATGGTGTATGTAAACACCTGCATATCCCGGCACTGTTCCCAGGGAAGCAAAGTGTGTGTCCTGGATGTGGGAGTGGTGTTCTGGACTGGTTGTGTTGTGTGTTACAGGTCCTGTGGTCATGAAACATGGTATAGAGCATAACCTGCCAGTGCGATGTGCATATCTGACCCTGAAGTAGGTGGCTGCAAATGCATATATATGCTATCCCCCACCTGACAGGTAGTACTAGATGTACATACCTCTGTAGAAATAAAGATGTCAGTACCCTATAAATACTGCAGGTGCAGAACAGATGCCCAGTAATTCAGATAGCGTGCTCTGCTAATGCGGTTTCCCTCAAGTGCCATAATATAGTTAGGTAGGAGTTTGAACCATGCAAATGCTCAGTGTGTGTGTGTGTGTGTGTGTGTGTGTGGGTGAGCAGGGTTTTTGTGTGTGCAAGTCTGTGTGAGGGAAGTGTCCCTTTTGGCAACTGGGAAAACACTCTACAGGATGCACATTCCCTTTTCTAAACACTGATGATGTCGGCACCCTATAAGTACAGCAGGAGAAGGGAAACATCCCAGTAATGCGAATAGTGTGCTCCGCTAATGCGTCTGTCACGAGTGTCATAACATAGTTAGGTAGGGGTTTGGATCCTGCAAATGCCCAGTGTGTTGGGAGAAGGGCTAGTGTGTGTGCAAGTCTGTCTGAGGGAAATGTCCCTTTTGGCAACTGGGAAAACACTCTACAGGATGCACATTCCCCTTTCTAAGCACTGATGATGTCAACACCCTATAAGTACAGCAGGAGAAGAGAAACATCCCAGTAATGCAAATAGCGCGCTGTGCTAATGCTTCGTCAACACCCTAAAAGTACAGCAGGAGAAGAGAAACATCCCAGTAATGCAAATAGCACGCTGTGCTAATGCTTCCGTAACGAGTGTCATAACATAGTTAGGTAGGGGTTTGAATCCTGCAAATGTGTGGATAAGGGGAGTGTGTGTGCTGGCAAGTCTGTATGAAAGATGTGTGTGCTGGCAAGTCTGTATGAAAGATATGTGCATTTTGGCAATTAGGAGAACACACTACATGATGAACATTACCCTTTCCAAACATTGATGATGTCAGCACCGTATAAGTACAGCTGTATAAGGGAAACCTCCAAGTAATCCAAATAGTGCACTCTGTTAATGCGTCTCTCTCAAGAGTCATAACATAGTTAAATAGGGGTTAGAATCCTGCAAATGGCAAGTGTGTGTGTTTGGATGAGGGGAGTTTGTGTGTGTGCAATTCTGTATGACAGACATGTGCTTTTTGGCAATCAGGAGAACACACTACATGATGCACATTACCCTTTCCAAACACTGATGATGTCAGCACCCTATAAGTACAGCTGGAGAAGAGAAACCTCCCAGTAATCCGAATAGTGCACTCCGCTAATGCGTCTTTCTCACGTGTCATAACATAGTTAGGTAGGGATTTGAAACCTGCAAGTGTGTGTGTTTGGATGAGGGGAGTTTGTGTGTATGCAATTCTGTATGAAAGACATGTGCTTTTTGGCAATCAGGAGAACACACTACATGATGCACATTACCCTTTCCAAACACTGATGATGACAGCACCCTATAAGTACAGCCAGAGAAGCAGAACTTCCTAGTAATCCGAATAGTGCGCTTCGCTAATGCATCTTTCTCATGTGCCGTGACATAGTTAGGTAGGGGTATGAATCCTGCAAATGGCAATTGTGTGTGTAATTGCAAGTGTGAGAGAACAGATCCTTTTGGCAACTACTACAATACACCAGATGCTGCATATTCCCCCAGTAAACACAGGGGATGTCACCACACTATCAGTACAGCCAAACAGGGCTAATTGCCCAGTAATGCCAATAGTGCGCTCCGCTACTGGGTCTATTACCACTGTCAGAGCACAGATAGGTATGTTTTGGAAACCCACAACTGCCATGTGTGGTTGTGTCACACAATATGACCATGTGTGGGTTGTTGTTCATAACAATGCATGCCATTGCCTAAACCAGCAATGGCAATGCACACATGATGTATGTGTGTGACACATACACATATATACCTGTGACCTTCAGTAGTTACCATGTCTGACACGTGCCTCAAGTGGATAAATGGTATTCGCAATGCATAACATTATGACTGTGTCTTACTGTGCAGGGGCCGCATGCGGTATGTGTATATACAGTGTGAGTTGTATATGGTATACTACCAACAGCAGGGAGGATACACATCTGGTCTGGGCCATATAGTCTACATGTAGTCGATGAACAGGTGCTGCATGTTCCCACCTGTTGTGGGATTGGTAACAAGTTGTTCCACTGCAATTCAGTGACTACATGCTGGGAACCTTTCAGCTAGTGTGTTGTAGCTACAGTAATGCTCACGCACAATATTTGGCTGGATGCAGTCCAGCCATATAAAGACATTTCTAGAGACTGTCATATTGCCAGTGTTGTTAGGGAGGACAGGTGGGTTTCCTGTGTATGAGGGTTGTGTGTGCCAGGCTATGAACCAGAAGGCAGTCCAACACACTGTTAGCTGCTCATGGATAGGCCCTGATGCTTTGTGCTGTGCCAACATCCTGGAGGTGTGTGAATCTGTGGTGCCTTGAGATACCACCCCCCTGTCCATGTGTGTTACATGTGTAGGGGACGACAGGCATGGTATGAGGTATAACCTGGCAGTGATGGGTTGCACCTGTGAGCCATGAATCAGGAATCTGGTACTGCACAGATATTGCAGTTTACCGTGCTGAGGACAGTGTCCAGTGCATGCATCTTGCGGTGTACACTGCTGGTGTTGTGTAGCATCACTGTTAGTGTCCTATCCCGTGTGATACCCACGGAGGTGGCTATGTAATCTGTGTCTTGCAGCAAAAGGCACTATGTGTGTATCAAGGGGCTTCACCAATAGACAATGGCCCATGGGTGTCATGTGCAAGCTGCCCCTCGCAAATCATTGTGGCTTCCCTAGCATGTAAGCACACGTTGACAGCCATTGGATACCCTATGAATGACTTTGGAGATTGAGCAGAATGTAGACATAGAACACCCTTCCTACATAGTGTGGTAGCATACCTGGTGAGGGTATGATGGCAACCAAGGTCAGGCTCATACTGGCCCTTGCCACATGCTGAGAGAGCCCTTCTATGTTCCCTATCATGTAGTCCAGGGAGGTATGTCTCAAGTCATCCATAGTTGCATGGACAATGACTGAGTCATATGTGTCCATGTCTCTGACTGACCTGTATGCATGTGTTTTGTGGTGGACCATAGTGCCCCATGGGCATATCACTGTGACCTTCACCATGTACAGCCTGTTAAGCGGGACCCCACTGCAGCGGCCAAGAGAGGTACCTGACACATCTGTAGCAGGTGTGTTGTGTAGCCCTACAGGCTGTGAGTGTGTGGCACATGGGATGTGTGTGCCATATGTGGCATGTGCTCTGTTCCGACTTAACATATGCCTGTGTGCCAGCTGCGGAGGTGTGTGATGCTCAGGCAGGATGCTATTCTAAGTCTCCAAGTATGCCCCACTGTGTTCGGATTGCTGTCAGTGCGGGTCTATGTCAGACTGGTATTGTAGTCACTGTAGTATGTCATGCCACCTGACAGGATATGGCAGTACTGGGTTCAGAGTGCTCAGTCCCCAGACTGGCTATGTGGTGGCATCTCACACATGTATTGTACGTTCCTGGCCAGTGGAGAGGGTTGACTGCATACATGTTGCAGCTGTGACATTGCCACATGACTCACATAAACCACAACTGGACCATAGAGGTGATTCACAGGTTACCTTTGCACATGCTACCACAGTAGTGTGATTGCCATGGTGATTACCAACACATAGGGCCAATGGGGAACAACATACTGAAGGTGAGTATGTGTGAGTGTACTGCTACTGATTTCATAGCACTGGCATATATGACTGCACATGTGGGTAAATGCCAGGTAAGTCATATGCAATGTTTCACAGGCAACGTACATGCGAACAAGACAGACAGTGACGTTCTGTCATGTGGAAAATTGACATACGTATAGTATGCTATGCAGATATCACTAGGAATCCACAGAAGCTCTGTAACTCTGCATTTCAGGTGGAAGCAGTGTTCCAGGGAACCCCAATCAAACATGCATGCAAACAAAGCTACAGTAAGCAGGGCTGGAAGTAGTCCATTGTACAACAAAGAAGGGGTAACACTAACAGTAGGTAACAGTGCAAATATGCAGGCACTATCAACATGTACCCAGGAATGCACAGCTCAGATGTCCATGGTAGAACTGATATTATGTCATATTTAATTGTAATTTGTATTACATTGGTACTGCACACATATCAACATGCGCAAACATCCACATTGCATAGTCGTTGTGGGCAACATGCCACCATTACTGTACATGTCCATTATTGCATATCACTACTTGCATTAGCTTCTCCCCTGTGCTACCTATGTATGTGGCTATCTGTTGACATCCTTACCACCGGTATGCAATAATGTGCAGCTGTTACACTATGGTACTTACTATGGGTGTAGATAAGAATTCAGGACAGTCATACAGTTACTGCATCAGGTATGCTGGGATATACACACAGTCATACCAGCACACTGTACTGTTACCAACATGATACTAGTAATACACTTCTATGTAGTCACCCTGTGCATCAGCAACGTGTTTACCTGTTCCTGCACTGATGTTGGAGATTGTAGGAGGTGGCACAGTTTCATCATATGCACAGGGTGTGAATTAGGTATGCCTGAGTCTGCCACTGATATCAACAATTGACGTGTGTGTGTATGTGTGTTGGTGAGGGACAGCAGTACAGGGTGGGGCACTGTTGGTGCAGTGTGTGCATGTATGTGGTAGCCCTAGGTGTTAACATTTTGCCTGTGTGTATGCATGCACACAGTTCCACCTCATGGCTGCCATATACTGGAGTTTGTGGACAGCCACAGACTACACCTGGCAGGTCATACAGATCACTGTCTGTGGGCACGGACACGGTACCTGTGCCTGGCAGGGGTGCTACGGACCGTATCCGGTACTAAGCCAGACTGGGTACTGTCATCAGAAGCGGGAGTGTGTTGACTGGACACAGGTCCCTGTTGGGACTGTCCAGAGCCACGTGTACGTGGTCTCCTGGGGTGGTCTGATGACAGCACAGACCCAGCATTACTGGGGCTGCTGCTGGCACTATGGGGGCATCCTTGGGCCTGTTGTCATCCGCGCCGACTGCCAGTTGCTGCTGTTGCTGGCATATGGCCACGTCGGCGCCGCAACCGTCCACGATTGCCCTGGCTCATGGACATGTGGTTGTGGAACTGCTGTAATATGTCCCCACAACGTCTGTCTATGACATCGGTAAAATTACGGATAGCATCCGAGATGTCACGCATACTGTCAGTCATGGCTGTGCGACATGCTCTCAGTTCCCTCAGACCCTGTCTGGTGTACCTTTCCATAAGCGACTGTGCCTGCATGACAGCCCGAAACATAGCTGAGGTTGACAGACCTCTTTGGGCACATCTGCCAGAGGCAGTATGCCCACGGATGCTCCCACGAGAACCCATGGGCAACTGTCTGTGTGGTACCATCTCAGGACCCTGCCCATGGCTGCTGTGTGGGGAAGCATGTGCCACAGATACCACATTACCCTGGTCAATGCCCACTGTATCCTGTCCATCACCTAGGGACAATGGTGACATAGGATGTACTGGCAGGATGACTGTGCGCAATGATGGGGTTGACAGCTGAGTACTGTCAATTGGCTGACCAATGATGGACCCTGACACACCTTCCTGTGCCATTACACAGATATCATCATTATCTGTACCTGTGGCACCAGATTCAGGTTCCCTGCTGCAGGACACCAGAGCAGCACCAGAACCTGTGGTAGGAAGACAGGAAACACAGTTTACAATGTCTACACAATGTTACCAGTGATGCACTAATGCACACATGCACACGTGGACACATGCACACATGCACATATGCACACGTGGACACATGCACACATGCACACGTGGACACAGGCACACATGCACACATGCACACGTGTACACGTGCACATGTGGACACGTGTACACATGTACACATGCACACATGCACACGTGGACACAGGCACACATGCACACATGCACACATGCACATGTGGGCACAGGCACACATGCACACATGTGCACATGCACACGTGGACACAGGCAAACATGCACACATGCACACATGCACACCCTGCAGTATACACACAGAGCACTACTGAGTTACACTATTATTACTAGCACTATCAGGACTATTATAGGTATTGTTAAAACACACTCACCAGCATGGATGGGCTGCCTTGCTGTAACACCGGAGGGACCTGCAGAAATGAGGGGATTAATGTCAGTGGGCACAACTGTGCCATTGATACTGCGTATGATACAGTGCAGTAGTACACCAGTTGCCTTTCACATGTCAGCTGCTGATATTGGCCATATCACACCTGCAAAATTACATACTATGTTGACAGCTACATACAACAGACACACCTTACACATGCATAAACTAACAGTGTACAGAACAGTCAAGTGTACATATGGCATAATTACCTGCACGCTCCATGTCGTGTTGCTGTGTGGATCCAGCCTCCATCATAATGCAGGTGTGTTGCTGTTGATGTTCCTGGGCTGGAGCCACAACACTTAGGAGTAGCCCCTCCAGTCTGGTGAGGGTGGGATGTGTGGCCACCCCACCTCCTGTGGCAACCTGTTGCCTGTGGATATCCGACGCATGCTGACGGACATTTCTGATTAAATCACTGCAGTGATATCGTACCTGCTCATATGTCCTATTATGCGTGCCAATGTCATTTACCCTACGGACAAGGTCTTGCCACAGTGCAGCCCTCTCCTGCTGATTCTGGCTGGTGTGGGAAAACAGTATGTCATAATCCCGCACCAGGCTCTGGTGTATCTCTTCATCTTCTGCAGTGGAGTAGGCAGGATTTCGCTGATGCGCCATGTCCCTGAAAGATAACACAAACAGGATATCAGCAAACTATGTCAGCAATATATGACATACATACTATACATGATACTCAACTGTAGTGATATACTACTACTCCCAAATGTAGCACGTGTGTGTCTCTTGGTGGATACACAAGTACATGGCCAGATATCAGTGCTCAGCCAACACCTGTGCAACAATACCTGCCACATTCCATACAACATAGTAGCAAGCCCCATCGGTCAGCACACTGAGACAGGTCCAATGCACAACCTCACTCTGGGGGTTCATACCAAGGTACTGTTTGTGGAACGCCATCCACTAGTATGATCTGGACACAAATTACTCGGCCTGGATATACATATCCCACCACCACCACCAGCACAGTAGACTACTTTGATATATATGTGAATAGACAGATATTCACTTGTTAGGACTGACATGGTATCCATGCAGCCCACTGGGCCAGTGGAAGCCACAACCCACAATGCTGACCCCTTTGTGAATGCTTCCCATGGACATCCCAAAGAATGCATGGAACATGCACACACATTTCTAACCCAGACCCTATGCACAAATGTTAGGCATCCTGTCTGGTGGACCCCAGCCAAAGGCAGATTGTATAACGATAGAAGGAGGCTACTGCAGGACAGAGCAGATTCACATAAAGGGAAGGCATCTGTGGTCAGCACTGGTAATAAGCTACGGTTTCTCATAACAACATCCACGGCCAACTCTGAGAGGGAAATGGCCACGAACACTATAGATAACCACAAGGCCTTCTTCAGTTATGTTAGACATATGGACCAAAAGCCTCAGATATGCTCTGAGTTACTACACACCTACTTAACATTCACTGAACACACAGATATTGGCAACATTCTGGCAGACAGGTTCAGTGCAAATATCCCCCTCCCTCTCCCCCACACTTAGAAATACTTATCACAGCTGAATGTAATCTCCCTATCATCTCAGATGTCCAGGTGAGGGCCGCCCTCAGCAAAGCAGAACACACAGCATCAATGTGACCTGATGATATCCCTGGATGTGTGCTACGTGAACTCCAACAGGAGATTCAACCGCATATAAGACTGATATTTAACCTTGGCCGTACTACGGGATATGTACCTGAACACTGGCATACAGCAACAGTGGTCCCACTACACTAAGGAGGCACCTCTTCTGACCCTGGGAACTACCGCCCCATAAGCTTAACCAGCCTGGTCTGCAAAGCTATGGAATGATTCATTATGGGACGCATATACAGTGATATTGGGTACCTGCAGACACTTGATCCCACCCAGTTTGCCTTTGTGATGGGCTGATCCTGCCTTTTGAACCTGGTTGACCTTTTCAAAACAGTCACTACAGCCATTGATGAAGGCAAAGCAGTCCATACAGCCTACCTGGACTTGCCTACGGTCTTCAACACAGTACTCCACTCAGGCATCATAGACAAGCTTATCAGCTTACATGTTACTACATATGTCACATGATGGGTTGCACACTGGTTGAACTACAAAATCCATAATATCGATATTGCGGGAGCCATGTCAGACTCAAAGCCAGTCACATGTGGTATCCCACAGGGCTCTGTCCTAGGACCCCTCTTGTTTGGCATTTACTTCTCAGATGTGAAAGCAAACATGTGCGGGTTGTGGATGACAAAGTTCCCAGATGACTGCGAACTAAGCGCCATAGTCGTTACACCAGCTGACACACACATCCTACAGGCAGGCCTCACTGAAACAGACAACTGGTGCCAGAATCATGGCCTAACACTGAATGACATGTAATGTATAGTCATCCCCTTTGGTTGAAACTACATGCACACAACTTATCACATGGACATACCTATAGATACAGACCAATGACACATATGGAGGGTTCACAGTATGTAGATTATTAACTTGTTACTTTACATTACCTGTGTTTGTCGCAGCTGGTTGCCTTACCATTACTATATCTTCCTGCTGCTGCTAGCCCAGCTTGATACTGACACTGATGACAGCTTCAACTTAGTTTGTCTTATGTGTGTTTTTGTTTGTGTTCTTATTTTATTTTTTTTATTTTTTTTTCTTTCTCTCTCTCTATCTCTCTCTCTCTGTCTGCCTCCAGATGGTGCAATGAAAGTATTGCATGTGTGGAGTGGGAGTACAGGATGCTTTTGTAGGTATCTGCATAAGTCCATGTGATGGCCTCTGCACCAATTGTAAGCCAGTATTTGCTAATTGCATGCAGCCAGTTGTGTACTGATTGCAGTTCTCACTGTGATTTCAGGACAGTGCTATAAAAGGGTAAGTGAGATAGGCATTGCCCTTTCAGATTGTAAGGGCGGGGACCATGTTGGTATGCTGTGGACACTGTTCTGTGAGTGTAAAGGTTAGTATCTCTCTCATGATTCAGGCTGTGTTGTAGATTCTTATTTCTCCATTCATCTCTCCTGTTTCCTGTACTAAGTGTGTATGTACACTGACACCTACAACTATATATATATATATATATATATATATATATATATATATATGTATATAAATATACATACATTTATATATGTATAATAACTGACATTATTACCTACTAGCTACCAACTGGCATGGCTGTTTCTGTTCACACACTACTATTATAGAAATCCACTAGATTTGACAGTAAGTATACATGACATGCTTTGTGTACTACACATCCTATATTCCCTTTACATTCATTCCTACTATTATGTGATATATTTATTTTAGCACAATGTTCTTGTATAACAGTCATGATTTAGTGGTAAGTCATGCAGACTACTGTTTCCAAGGTCCTGGGTTCGGGACTGACAGTGGGATTTTATTTTGCTTTTGAACTGACTACAGGACCTGTCAATCAGAGTGACTAAGGCACTTTTAAGCAGTTGTAACTGGGTTAGCGCTGGTTTGCGTGGAGCTCCCGCATGTGCACTGGCGTTCAGCTCTGCGCACACCCGCTTACAACCGCTTAACAGTGCTTACTCTGGCGCACACCCGCGCTATTTTCTTTGAAAGAAATGAAAATGGGGAGACAGGAAAGTGGTGAAAAAGGGGTCACAAAGAGGGTAAGACAGTAGGGCAACAAGCTTGGGTTTTGCAGGAGGGATGTAGGTAAGGCCCATAGCTGCCCATTTCTTCATCAGCAACAGCTATGCATATGTTTGTAATTTGGTGTGACATTTGAAACCTTCCACCCCTGAGAGAGGTGTCAGGACAACAATAATAATTGTTGTACAGCCAATTGTAATTGATAGTTTCCATGTCCAGCAGACATGTGTGCGGAATGGGCAGCTACGTATGGGGCGTAATTTTTTTGTGGGTACAGAGTGCCCTTTTTTTTTTTTTTTTTCAGGTGAGAGTGGTATGTCAGGTAAAGGAAGTCGGTTTAGCTGGGGAGGTAGGTTGGGTAGGTCAACAGACAAGACAAACAAGACGCATACAGGGGCGGTGTATGATACATGTGGGGGGGTTACACAATTGACGGGGACGGATGTTTGGATATCCAGAGCCCATGAGCCCACAGATGGCAACAGTGGAACTGATATCCCCACCCATGGGCAGTTGCCACTGTTCCTTCACTGCCCAGGATGGGGCTGTGCTGGGGGCTGTGTAGGCCAGGCAGCAGGCATGCCTGTAAGTTGTGCCACCTGTGCCTCAAGTTGGCATAGGGTCCCAAGAACAGAGTCCTGGATCTCCCTACGCACCACAGTCTGGACGCTACGGAGGGTGAGGGGTGGTTCTCCTCCGGCCAAACTTGCAGAGGGGGGACAGGCCCCATCCCCTGCAGTGCTTCCACCTGCAGGTGGCACAGGGCCACCAGAGGAGGGTCCAGACTGGGCACTAGTGCCAGGTGCACTCGCCAGCTGAGGTGGGAGAGGAGGGTCCGCTGGAACCCGCCTTCCCTGTCGTCCTATGTTTTGCATTATGTCATGACAGTTTGGGTTAGTAACATACAATACCATTCACAATTAGTTGTAACAGCATGCATTAGTATTCCCATTAACCAAACACCCAGATATTCACACCATTGAACAGCGAGCATAACACATGCATAATTTGAACAGCAATACACAGTCCAACAACATGCAGGGTTGATTGATGGCAACAGGCCATCAGGTTTGGATGTATGAACATGGCAGATGCATCAACGTACATGAAAATATGTATGACCCAACAGGACAAATGTCCAGGGGTGTTAATTGTGATTGCACATACCAATTTCACGTGGAATGGATTATATTTGGTTATAGGGTAGGGTGAAGAAAATATAATTAACACCTTCAAATACCAATACATATGCTGTACATTTCTAATAGCTGCAGATATATACACACTACTGTTCTAACTACAGTTTCCTATATGATAACTACTTCAAGTTGGTGATATAACTGTTACTGCTACATCAATATACATTTTATTGTTATTCATACACGTTCATATCTGGCTTTGTTCAGCTACATCATCCTGCTACATTTGCTTTATATAGCTATAGACAACTGTGGATGTTTGGTATTTCAGACAATCATACTATCTGCATATTGCAGACTGAGAGCAACATATCCAGATTTTGGGATACACATTCCAGCTGCAGCAACACTTTGAACACATTTCACAGTTTGGTTCTGCTTGTCACATTCATTTCATTCTGTACTGACTGCAGTATACTTTATTCAGGGGTTATTACTAATTTATTGGTGGATTCATAACTCTTTCTCACACTCTCTCACTTGTTTTCATTTTACTATTCAGGATGGTACTTACTTCTAGGCTTTATTGACATGTTTTACCTGTAGTTATTACAATCCTTTCCAGCAGTCTCACTTCTGTAATGTTTCAGTATTTCAACAGGGATATATTTCACACGTGATTTGCTCATCTTCTGCAGCTGTACCTTTCAGCCTGCTGCAGGTTGTGTACTATTATATTACAGGTGGGGCATCTTTATTTCAGACATTTTCATTTTTCTGTTTGGATTACAGACTGCAACACACTTTTGTAATCAAGCAATACTTGCAAACACTCTTACACTGTTACTTGCACATTTTATTACTTAGTGACTACACTGCACTCTTTTGCTAACTGTCATACTTTTATATTTCTTTACAGTTACTGGGAGAGGATTACTGACCTGCCTGGTGGTGCAACCGCACCAGCCTATCACAATAGGCTCTGCGGTTCGCAGAATGGACACCTGCAGCTGTAATATAAATGAAGTAATATTGGAATACACATCTCCATAATATCAGCTAGTTTAATTTCTTACATACATAATTAAATGTAACTTACTCAGTAGTGGGGCATTGGGCATTTGCCGAGCCTCCTGGATCCAAAGGTTCAATCGTTCCTGCTTACATCTCTTCAGGTCCGCATGGTGGTGACGGACCTGCTCACCAGTCCTTGGAATCCCTGTGGCACTGGTGAGATCATAAGCCAACCGGTCCCACACCTCAGCCCTATATGCTCCCCACAGGACCTGGCCCTGCATGAGTTGGGCCTCATGATTGTGGACTAGGAGCCAGACCATATATCTGGACTCCTCAACGCCCCATCTCTGTGCTCGAAAGCAACTACCCTCACCTACTCCTGACATTCTGGCTGCAAGTTAGTTCTACAATCGTTTATGCTGTGTATTCCCACCTATGGGGCTTATATATGCCGTTTTTCCTGCACTTATCTGTGATTGGCCATTTTGGAATTGTATCAGCTTCATAAAACCTGCTTTGTCATGCTCCACTTTCTATTCATTCCTATATATTTGCTATTACTGCATTTCTAAGTACAGCTGTCATGGCTTAGTGGTTCAGTACCTTGACTATGGTGCATGGTATCCTGGGCTCGAACCTGGCCACTGCTTTTTATATTTTATGACTGTCTAGACAGGCTAGGGGTTGTGTCTGTGTAAAGGCAGTTTTGTTGCAGCTTGCTCAACATTGCCCATCCGTTAGCTTGTTGGCGCGGTGCGCAGCTCCGCACAAACGGGTTACACTGGTTTACGCCTCATTTGGCTGTCAGCATGAATATTACACTCAGCTCAGCTACGGGCACACAGTTTCAGTGTGTTAGAACACGGCTCCCCTATGGGCACTCCTTTTGGACCTGTTAAACCACTGCTCACCTACGGGCAGATGCACTCAACTTGTTAAACTATAACTCAGCTATGGGCACATCTGGCATTTGTTATTATTTTGTTATCTCACATTTCTTCACTATAACTGGCCTATTTCATTACATTTTACATAAAATATAATTTTATATGTGTACATATGTGTCAGGGACTTGTTTCGTGCTTATTTCACTAAAAATAAAAATTGATGTTGTAGGGACTCGAACCATGACTGCCTGCTCTTTAGCCGACGTCTCTACTGCTATGCTATTGCTTTTTGACTTACTTTGTATAGTTAGTTCTTATATGCTTTTCCACTTACTGCTAACAGTGGCTGAGCTTCGGGCACGCCCGCGCAAACAAGCACACTCACGGGCAAACATCTTTACAGTTAAAAAAAATATATAACATGTTCATTTATATAATTTTATGTTCATAGTCTGTGGGGGCATGTGTTGTGTTGTGTTTATTCACATTTCCATGTACTCTGTTGTGGGTGTTTACTTTGGGCACTTTTACTCTTCTGGGGGCATGTCCGCTTGCAGGGCTCAGCCTACGGACATGTTCCCTACTGTCTTCCATGGACCGTGTTAGCCTTAGGTGTGATTCAGCATGCTCTCATGCATATGCATGACATGCTGATGTCACACCGTTTAACTGCAGCCTCCATGTTTTGTATCTCTTACACGGAGGCTTCGTGAATCCTGCCCCTTATCTTTTCCTGAGTTCTTTCTATTTCTCTTTTTAGATTTTTTATTTCCCTCATTACACTACCATCATCTTTCTTTACTAATCTGCTTAGGTAACTCGATAATTCTTTTTTCCTTGTAAAAAATATCTTTGCCTTTATAATAATTCTTGTATTTTTCTTGATTTTTTCCTATAATTCTTTTTCTTTGTCAACATACGTTCTATCATTATGTTCCAGATCTTCCAATGCATCATTATATTTTTTTTATATTTTTCTTTCTCTATTTTTTCTCATCATATTGCCACTGTAAAAAAAATATATATATATATATATATATATATATATATATATATATATATATATTTTTTTTTTTTCCCTTAAATATCATCCACCATTCAGACCAGTTTTAATAAAATATTCTCATAGTAATACCATCTTTCCATAATAGTATCACTAATCTCATTCCTACTTCATTCCATGCTTTCCCATTTATCTTTTTTATTCCTTTGTCTATTTTTATGTATTCCTTGTTTTCCTTTATCTCTAACCATATTGCAAGGTGTTCAGAAAATCCTATTTCAACTACGTCTTCTTCTCCTACAACTAAACCTTCTAATACTAAAAAATAATCTATTTCAGTTGTCTACATATCCCTTTTGTAATGCCATCAGTTTTTGTCCCATAGTTTTACCTTACCATGCCTTATAATTTCTAATATTATTCTTATATCATTTCCTTTCTTTTTACACTTGCCTCTTAAATCACAATTAATGTTTCCTTTTATTACAATATTCATATGTATCACTACATAGTCTAAAATCTGATGAAATAAGCTTTCCCTTTCTTTACAATTAGTATAAGCATATACTGTAATTATTATATATACTTGTTCTTTCCAGTTTTAATATACAATGGTTAACCTTTTCATTTTTGCTAAGGTTACATCTAATATCTTTACTGTATTTCTACAGAATATGTATTTCCAGAACATCTCTCATTTCCCATATTCCAGATTATTTTTCTTCCACATAGTTTGTCTGTTTATAAATAATCTTTACTTCTTAAAAATATTGTCTTCTAATATAATTACATCTATGTCACATGTATAACACCACTCCAAAATCCCTGTTACTGGTTACTGTACCTTATGTCGATGAGTCAAACACCTTAACCATTGTACCAACCCCAATTATTCGCTGTATATTCTTTTTCATCCATTTCCTGTCTTCTTTTATACTTATCCCTTTAAATTTCCATTTTCTGTCTTTTACCATTTTACCAACAGAATTCTTGTTTTTTTTTCTTTTACTACTTCCCAATTTATGCCTTCTCCATTGCTTATCTCTGTAACTTCGTCTTCCTTATTTTTTCTCATCTAATTTTTCTTCTACTTTTACTACTTCTAAACTTTCTTTTCTTTGTTCATTTTCTTCTCTTTCTTTTTCCTTACTGTTATTTTTAATTTTTGTTATCCATCCACAAATGCCTAATTTTGTTACATTTATAGTACTTAAATTCACAGTTTTGCATCATGCCCAGTTTCCACACAAATATTAAAATTTTTTTCAGTTATTTATCAAATGTCAATCTTTCCAACAACAGCAAAAGAACATGTTTTAGATTATTCTTAGTATTTTAAGACACCCCTATTCCTCTCCACATGTATCTTGCTATATGTATAACTTTTTTCTCTTTCTATTTTTAACACAATATTACACTCCCAACCACCAGTCCATAAACCTATTTTGTCATAAAATGTTGCAACGTCCAGTATTTCTTTATATATAGTTTTCAAATGTCCTTAAACATTTCTCTTTCTACCTTGGTTCAAAATTGTACTTAAATTTTGTTTTTTTTTTGTTTCCCTGTTAAATGTTTTTATCACATAAAGTCTGCATGGGTTACAGTCTTTTTCATATTCTACAAGAAAGTCTCAGATATAATATCACAATATGTCTCTTCATTAATAAGAATAAATGCTCTTACCTCATGTGCTTTTACACCTAAAGGTGCTATTATGTCCCACACTTCACACCTGTCCATTTTTTTGTTTTATTTACTTTGAATCTTTACTTTGCTTTGGTGGGCTACAAATAGGTTCATGCGTTTTATATTGACTTATATTGTGTTTTTAGGGCTCATACTTGATTATAGAGTGACTTATAAGGTAACAAGGGATACCTTGGCATTGGTTTCTTGTAGGGAACTTGGCTTTTGGTTATTTTCATTCTTTGTGATGGGCATTCCTTCTAGAGAATTCAAGTATGTCAGTGAGTGCTACTTATGAGAATTAAAATCACTGAAAACAACTTCCAGTGATTCTTAAAATAATTTGTCCAGCCCCTCATGTGGATAGACACCCCAACACCACTCTAAATGCTTATGTGCCAACTTCATGGAGTCATTTAGTGCTGAAAATTACTTCAGCAATTTTATTTAGACAAATTGTACTCAAAAGAATGTTTGCAGAGCTCTTTTGGATGTTTAACTGACTTGTAATTGTTTGTTACTGATCTCACTCCAGTTGGATGGGAAATTATATAGTGTTTCACTGATTTATTGCTCTCATAGTATGAATGAACAGAATATTCAAGTAAAACTAGACCTCTACTTCCAGAAAAGGAAACATTCAATAAGAATTGTTTTGACAAAAAATTTGTTACAAGTATCAAAGACATTAATCTTCAAGAGTTTCAATAAACTATGATAATTTCCTTTTTATTTTTACATGAACTCAAAATGTATTGCAAATACAGGAGACACGCATATCACAAAGAACAAAGGAAACTGGAGAAGTTAGGATTTAAAATGGAGTCTATGATTCACATCCATTAATGAAAGAAAGGGGGTTTGCAGTATTAATATTGAAGTTCCAGTGTGGCAATCCATGATATTTAGAGCAATCATTCAGGGAGACTAACCCAATTCAAAGTTTGTTGGGCAAGAATCCTAGTTATAGTAGGCTAAAGATGTCTCCCTCCAGGTTCTTCTCATGATTTATGTACATTCTTGTACTGTGCAAAGTAGGAGATCTTTCTAGAGAGAGATATTCAAGGTATTGTAGAGCCACATATACATCCAAAAGGAAGTTTTCAGTGTCAGACCTCTCTCAAATGTTTTGGGGAATCTTTTTTATTTGATGACAGGTTATAATTTAAGAATTATATCTTTATTTTATGTATTTCCTATTAGGCTTCTCTATTTTAAGCAGTATTCCCATGTGGGTAGAACCTATAATAGAACTGAGGAAGGTTACTGGGACAGGTTTGGGGATGGGATGCCCTATCAGAACCTCTGTTAGATTATTCTCAGTCATGTACTACATTAAATCCAAGAGATAATGTTTAGACAACTCTGTGACACTTGAATTAGGCAGTGTTGAAGCATCATAGACCAGATAAGTTAATGCTAGCTTTATGCAGTATATTATGTCATTTAATATATTTGGGGACCTCCCAACTCCTACTCTATGGGATGTGTGCATGCATCTGTGATTGTATGATCTTACAGCCAAAGAGCTCAAGGGAGAGGGAGGAAGTTATCAGTTAATTAAGAGATGTTATGTTTGCTACAGCTAGACAAGTAAGAGTATATAGATCTGTATGAACAGATCTTTGGGGATTTGAAATGGGAGATTAAGAAAAAAATCAGGTGTCTGTCTAGAAAAAAATTACCATAACTGTATGACTTTGTCACCAGGTAAAACTGGGCATTGATAGTGAGAATTATTTTGTGCATAACAATGTTGCTATTATTTGTCTGAAGGATTACGGATTAATAAAGGAGAGGTCTGAAATATTAACAGAATTCCAGCAATACTTACAAGAACTTTATAGGGTGCCAACAAATGGTATAAGAGAGAGAGAAAATGTTTCCGAAGCGTTTTAGAATTTGCAATTTGAGACCTATATGGTAGAAGGGATTAAAGTTTTATATTAGGTGGTTCAAATCAGGGACGACTCTATAACTGCATGACATGACAAGTAGGATACATAAATACATGTGCCCCCTAAGTATAGGGATTTAGCTGCATTTATGGTGTTGGATGAGGGGCAATTGCCCTAGCCATATGGAAGACTGCTGCAACATTACTGGTGCTGTAGCAAAATTAATTAATGTGGTCTTATAGGCCCATCACTTTAATAAATGTAGATTGAACATGTTATGAGTATCTGGGAATCTAAGTTAGTGTCTGATCCAGAAACTAGTTGTCCCTGACAAATGCAGTCTTATTTCTGGGAAGCATTTGGATGTATTGTTATCGGCTGAGTAAGCATCTGGAAAACCAACAGCTGTGTTATTTGTGAGGCTTGACTCAGAGAAAACATTTGATAAGTTGTCTCTAAAAAAATCTCTTCATTGTGTTAGAGACCCTGGATGATCCAGCTTAGGATCCTGTACATGGGGACTTTTATAGTCAATGTGGGTCAATATAATTTGGGACTAGTACAGAGATTCTGGGAGATAAGACAAGGATGTCCTTGCTCATCACTTTTGTTTGTACTTATGATCAAGCCTCCTGTGGAGGCCATCAAGGCATTATTGTATAGGTGGTAGTAGGAAACAGATCCCATAAGCTGTCTTTCTGTAGATGATTAATATTTTTAAGCAATCTATACAGAGGAGGAGGTTTCAGGTTTAATGGTTCACCAAGACAAGAGAACCGTTTTACTCATAAATTATTTTCCATCTTCATTAATTCCATGTAAGTTTGCATTTAGTTGGGAGATCTATCAGTTTTGCTATTAAGGTGGTGAGATTAACAGGTTGGTTAAAGAAGTTAGTTATGTTAATTATGAAAGTCATTTGGTGGAGTCTAGACTACACTTTGAGAACTGAAAGTCACTGCATTTAAGAGTTAAGTAGCAATTACTTGTGATTAGGATGACTACATTCCCTAAATGGGTATATCTCCACATGGGCAGGCATTTGTGCTTCATTTGGCATCACCACTCTCTTGGTGGTATTCTTAGCCTTCTGTTGTAACTCAGGAATAATTTGTTTGGGTGTGTGAACAATTGTTTGAATTTTGGTAAAGAGTTAAGGGGAGTGGTATTGTGTAGAGCCAAATTTCCTGATGGCATCTTGAGCTAGGAAATTAGGCAGAATAAAGTTTGGATTACAATTGGGGAGAAATATATATCCTGACAGCAGAATTCCACTTCACCACCCCTGGAGTATCTTAGCTAGAAAGTGCAGGTAGTGATCTAAATGTATTGATCAGTTTATCTAGAAGTGATGATATAGAGGGTAATATGACTTCTAGATGGACTAATTGTCTATTGTCTATCAATTGACTTTAGGGTATAGAGGACAAGAAATAATGCTAATCTTCTAATATTTACTTGGGAGACATTACTTTGATATAAGGTGGTAGGTTTTAAGTAACACACATCAATGTGATATGGCTATGGTTATTTGTGAAAGTTGGTCTTGAGTGTTAAAGAGTAGGACCACAAGTTGTGTTTGAGGGCGGGGCTTATGAGTGTTTGGTTTGCTTATTTTGCTATTAAGTACTTACTGGATTAGTATTGCTGCTTATATAACAAGGAGTAACATTTCTGTGCATAGGCTCAATTAAACATACATATTTCAGCAAATGTTTTACGTGCATTGAGGATGCTTTGCATGTTTTGGGGCATACATTTTGAGTATGTATGCCAAACACAGTTTTTGGTTATAATGGATGGATACTTTGAAAATTCATCATTTGTAAGTCTGGCTGCATGTTTGTTGCTCATTTTGATATCACTGTCTTTCTTATATAATAAAGGAGTTGATAATTAGTAAAGAAGCTAATATACCCTTGTGAATACTTTGTTAGCATACCTTGCTAATATCCCATCCTTGTACAAAGTCAGGAGTTCAAGCACAGCTATTTTCAATTTATTTGACTGACAATCAAGGTGGGTGCACATTGTTACTTATTTTGACATCACTCTCTTTCTTATATAATAAATTGCATGATAAAAATAGCTTTTATCAAGAAGAAAGAGATACTCTATGTGCCTCCATTTAATTTTTTTTCATAATTTATGCCTTTTGCACTTGTTTTTTGTCATTTTTGATTTATCTGCATTTATTTAAACTGTATTTGCCTTAATATTGCTACACACTTAAGTGGGTTAGCTTGTACTGGATTTAAAGTGTTTCGCTACTGATTTAACTGCTTTTCTGCAAAAAAAGAAAAAAAAAAGCTTCTTTCCGGCCATTCTTGTAACAAGTCTAGTCCAGATACAGATTTGCTGTATCCAGGACTGTTTTGTAAGTTTCTGAGCCCCCCAAACCTTTCTGTGTTGGAGGGAAGCCTTTTAGTTTATCAGTGGGAGTGGTAAGCACTGGGTAGCCTATCTACCACAAGAAGAGTGGTTTCTGGTGCAGAAATTGTAGTTTATTGGCCATTTGGCAGTTTTTCCATGCCTTTCAACTTTCTGGTTTAAAAGCCCTTGTTTGCATAGGTTTGCACACTGCACAGCAGCGCTCAGCTGAGGTAAATTATTACAGGTGTCATGAAAGTCTGCTCTTCAAATTTTCCCACAGAATGTGCTTGTTCTTTTATTTTTTGCACTTCAATTAGATTAATTAGCTAGCACTATAACAGGCTTTTGTAGCATTGATTGTATCACACTTAGATGCTATCAGCACTAACTGTTCTTACGCAGTAACAGCACCAATGCTTATTAGTTATGATCACCCCTCCTGGTATGATTGTAGGGCAATTTCCTCTGCTTTCTCCTGATAACCTGGTGCATTTGGACATTCTGAGACAGTGTGTCAACTGTCTAATGTACACAAACTACCCACTCCTCTTACCTCCCAGCAGTCATACATGTGAGAAATGCACTTATATCAGCAAAATAAAAGCAGTGCACTCTCCAAACAAGACTGGACTAGCTGGTCATGAGTAGAAGGTCAACACCTGCAACTCACTACATAGGACACACAGCCTTCCAAAACACAAACCATCACAACCCACACATAGAAACACAAGCCATATACCCACCTTTGCGGAGGCTCTCAATAAAAATTTACCCAAACAAAAGAGACCCCCCCCGAGACAGAAATGCACTCGACCATCACAACATAACACCAACCCCAGAACACATAACTCACCACCACAGTGTGCCCCTCAACCTAAGCCCTTAAGGCAAAACACTTTGCCCAGTCATAGGGGACATACCTCCCTGGCCTACATGAAAAGAGATGTGATGGAACTCTCAGCATATGTGGCTCAGGCAGGTATGACCCTAGTGCTGAGCTGTATTCTATTGTCACCCAGAATGATACCACAGTACGAGCAGAAACTGATTGACTTCAACAATTTACTACGTTTCTGGTGTCATTTTAAGGGAATGCAGTATCTGTCTGCCTGGGACGACATGATCAACAGACCACGATGCTTTACCAAAGATGGCCTGGATCTGTCACCCCTGGGATTCTGGGTACTGGGTAATGCTTTTGCCACTCTTATAGTGCCTTTTTTTAGGCAGTGTTCCAAAGATCAAAATTCTACTGTAACAGCTACAAACAAATGCAATCTGAGGATCATGCTGCTCAATGATAGAAGTCTAAATCTCAAGATGCACTTGCTCGAGGGTCTCCTCAAAATGGAGAATGTCGACATCTGTGCTGTAACGAAGACCTGGTTTAAAGAGGCAGAAAGCACCCCTGTGCTCCCAGGCTACAACTAATTCCACACCTTTTGGCCCCAGAATATAGCCAGAAGCTCCAAAGGCAGTGGTGTTTCCATATTCTTAAAGGATACGCACACCTCTAGACTGGTAGACCAGCATAATGCATCCAAGATACTTCAGGTACAACTAACACTGGGTAAGATGGCGATACAAGTCATAGCCTGCTAGAAAACCCTAAACATGTTCCTAGACTCACACTCCAAGTTCCTAAGCACCCTGGAATCTATCAAGGTCTAGCCCAATACTCTCATACTGGGTGACTTCAACTACCCTTCCATCAACTGGGAAAACTATTCAAGTACCAATGTACAGACCCAAAGCTTTCTGGAATTTATCAGTTCCAGTGCCCTGGACCAGCTCATTCTGACCCCCACTAGAGGAAGCAACATCCTCAACCTGATGCTCACCAACATGGGAGACCATTGCTCCACACCTATAGTCAATTTCTCCCTGGTTAAATCTGACCACAAACTGATCACCATGGAAATCTCCATCTCACCTACAATCTCCGCTAAGGTGACCACCCTGAAAAACTTCTCTAAAGCCAACTTTGGGCTCCTAAAAACAGAGGTGGCTAAATTCTCAGCACCCATGCCAATGGAAAATAGCTGCATGACTGCCGAATCATACACCAATGCACTGTATGAGCATGTACACAAATGCATGGACCTTGCCATACCAAATAGAACTAAGACACTCTCCTCCAAAAAAGGAAGTCAATCTGGTGGTCCCCAGCCATCAGTAAGCTCTACAACAGAAGGAAGAAACTGTTGCAGAAAAAAAAAATGAAGTCACAAGAATGGAAAACCTCCCTTATCAGTTTCAACAAAAAGCTGAGATTCCTTATCACATCCTCTAAAGCCAGCTATGAAGGCAGAATTGCTGCTGACACCAAAACCAACCACAAAGCCTTCTATAGCTATATCAAAAACCTCAAAGGCAACACCCAGATTTGCTCTAAGTTATTGCACAATGGCATCTCCTATACTGAGCCAACAGATACAGCCAACATACTGGCCGACAGATTCAGTGCCAACTTTACCCACCCAAGGGCCCTATCACAATACCTGAAGAAAGCATGGTACCCATCATTTCTGTGACACAGGTAAAAGCTGCATTGTCCAAAGCTGAGAATACAGTGTCCATGGGACCTGATAATATCCCTGTTTGCATCATACATGAGCTACAAAATGAATTGGCACTACATCTGTGTGGCCTGTTTAATCACAGCCTTACCTAAGGCTATGTCCCTAATGAATGGTGCACTTCTACAGTCATTCCCACTCCATAAAGGGGGAGCAACTACAGACCCTGTGAACTATCACCCCATTAGCCTGACAAGTCTGGGATGCAAAGCTATGGAGTGCATCATCATGGACCTGCTTAAGTATTTAAGTTTCTGAGAGGGGAGGCTGAGGAGAACAGAAATCTGAATGAGGAGATAAAACTAAATTCAGAGGTACTGCAGCCAGCTGGCATATAGTTTCAGGTATATTAAAGTGGTTTACCATCATAATGTTGACAGGCACATCCCCAAACATCCACATGGTCGACCTGTTTCTGCAAATTCCGTACCACTAAGACATCAGAAAATCAAACAAAACAACAAACACCAACATTTCCAACCACTCCATACCTGAAACAAGTGCTGCCACGGATCAAAAAGGGGGCAAGATTTTGTGATTCAGAATATCGGCATTCAGGGTTTTGAGGAGTCAAAGTTTGGAGTTTGCAGAAGTTGTTTCGATGATGTGCTTGCCAGCATTATGATGATAAACCTTTTAAAACACTGCTTTGAAAGTACCACATCACATTATAGGTGTACATCTGGTAAGATGTCCAAATGCAGTGTATGCTATCAATGTAGATATATTTTTGGATGTGAAAAGTATCACAGTAGCATCTAACAAAAGAATTCTAAGTTGTCTGGGAAACAACAACTGCAAAACAAAAGCAGTGGTTTACCCAGTTCAGTTTATATCCTGTGATGAATTTTACATAAGTAGAACTGAGCACTCATTAAGAGAGAGAATCTGTGAGCACTATTCGGACATCAGGAAAAGGAACAGAAATGATGCACTGCATAAACATTCAGTTATATGTAACAATTTTAAACAGTTTTTTTTTTTTGTACTAGCAAAGGTTTGTATTGTATTTTTGCAACATCCTATTCATGGAAAGACAAATTAAAAAAGCTAGTACTGATGCAGCAACTGGAGCTTAATACCATTAATCCACCAGGACTAAATGAGCATACAAACAAAATGTCAGTTTTAAAAATTACAATATGGATTGACTTATGTATGTTTGCTATTGGTTGTTTGGTGTCAGATGATTTGTTGAATGGAATATTTAAAAATATTAAAGGGCACAAGTGGTGCTGCGGCAGCATTGTCGCCTCACAGTAAGTCCGGCTCGATTCTCAGCTAGAGCGTCTTCTGCGTGGAAACATATGTGAATGGGCGAACCTTCGTTGAAGGTTGTGTGTCAGGGCTGGCAACTCGGCACGTAAAAATCAACTGCCAATCATTAGCAGACCGGAGTTCCGCTGTGGTGACCCCTAACCGGGAAAAGCTGAAAGACACAACATTAAAGGGCACAAGTTAAACAGTTTTGATAATGTCTGTGGATCAATGAAAGTGCTCAGTTTTTAACTTACTAACACTAAACATTTGTTTTGGTGAATATTTCAAGAAATGGCTATCTTGGATGTAATATATGTAAGTCCATTTTTTCGGCCATTTCATTTTATGGGACTCATTGAAGCAGGTCCCGACATTTCAAATGGTTACCTATTGTTAGATTTAAGTTCTAAGTCTAAGTGTGTTTCACATCTAGTATGGAGACAACTTGCTATGTGACTACACTACCTACTGACTGTATTATACGTTTTGCATATGCTAATTCTCACTATTTGCAAAGTATACATTCGATTTTACTGACCTTTAAACCCTCTCAAGTTCAGAATCTGCACCCTGTCTGCCAGTAACTAATGCACTCAGTCAAAATAATTGAGCAGCTACTTGGTGATCACAGATACATCACATTAGGATACAGGTAACACACCAGTTCACTTTAAGTCTCTGGCACTAAAGGCAAAGTTGCAAGTTTCCCTACATTATTCTACCTTAACCATTCACAGACTTTGGAAACATGGAATCTAGCAAGAAGTCACTAACTCACTGCTTCTCTTACTTCCCTCCTTGTTTTTTTCAATATTTTATTTGACAGAATAAGACCAAAATTAAATATAAATACAGATTCCCAGAGTGTGCCACATACATTTAAAACTACTAGCATTAAAAGAGTAATATGGCTCTGAGCACCTCTTATAAACATTTTAAGATATTGTTATTATATAAATTAATTTTCTATACACAAGTTTTAATAGTGGTGATAGTATAAGGGAGTAAGGTTGTTAGCGATATTCGCATACTGCATCCAAATTTTCTATTTCCATGACTCATTTTGTTGTGGTTATAATAACCTGCTTTTTTTGTACCAATTTTGCAATAGTTTTCTTATGTCAAATATTCTTCCATTCCCAGGCTAATGCTAAAAGTCTTTCATCCCAATGCCCAGGAAAAGCATTTGGTGAGCACATATTTCCAATCTATGCGTTATCACTAATGCAAAAAAGAATAAATGTCCTGTCTCTTAGAATCCTTTTTTTCCCAGTATTTCCTCTCAGACATTGATGTTTTATTCCCAAAGGTCATTTAGGAACCAGCAGTCCACAAACATCTGTATCAGTCCTTTCTCACCCCCAACCCATGACCCCCTTTTGCCAAATTCTTTCTTCTTAAATTAGTGTTTGCAACCATCAGTGTAATAATTTAATATGTTGTCCCCACATTTTAGTCAAAACTTTACATTTCTAGCCATGGACTAGACTCTTTTCCAGTCAGTGTCCTTGCATCCTGGTTTACTCTATTTCATGCCATCTGTCAAACAATTCAGACATTCTCCTCTCATACTAAATATTTCTATACTTCTCTACAATGACCCATATTTAGATTTTTCCTTTCCTTTCTTGAAACGTTGGCATTTGCTGATATTGCTTCTTAACTAACCTCTGTATAGAACTGTCATTATCCTCATACTCTACTCACATTACACAAATCACTTCTACATACACAGTTAGAAAGCCATTTAGGCCTCAGAAATGCATGCAAGCTAAATAATATTCCTTCTGTTTTGCAAGCACGTGTGTGGCCACACATCTGATGTATATGGAGGTCTCATAGAGGGATGCATACATGTGCATATCTCTGTGAATCTCAAATGATGTAAATGAATTGATCAAGGGCATCTTCAGCCAGATACCAATACTATTTATGCTCTGGACAAAGTGCTGTATCAGGCTTGCTGGAGTCCTAAAACGCAGACAACTGCAAAAGCTGCCTTACACAGTTTCCTTATTTTCATAATCAGAAATGAGGAATCACACAGACCCCCATGGGGGATGGACTCTCAAGCTAATCTATTCTGAAGGAAATCTCATAGCTTGGTTTAGTACTGATCTAATTCCAAAAGAAGTTTCCAAGCCACTGCCCTGAACACTGAAGCAATTATAAATTGATGCAACATTCTGGGAAGGTTCAACACACTCAGCATGAGGTCCCAGTGTAATTTGGGTAACACTCTCAGTGTTAGCAAAAGATGGTTCTAGGACAATAACTGTATAATTCATTATATGTCATGACTGTTATTTACTCTTGCTTAGAGAAACATACCACACCATCACCCACACTTCTCAACTGTCCAGATTTTTGCAGAATGTCCAGATTTTTTGCCTCATATTTTTGGCCTATTTCCTCACAAAACTGTGTTTTTCTGTCAAATCACTGGCAAATCATTGAAGACTGAAGTCAGAAAATAATGGCAGACATTTGAGTTTCAAACTTCATAACCTTCAGGAAATTCATGCTAATACAAAACCAGTTATTCTATTTACTTTCTAAGTTTGTAAGAGCAATATTTTAAAAGTGTACCTATTTTTGGGCCTTTGTCTCCCCATTATTTGTGACTTTGTCCAGATTTCTTGCATTAAGAGGTTGAGAGGTATGCCACCACCACTACAAGATAGCTTCTGTTATATTACTTCTCTGTACTATGTGCTATATTACTACTCTGTACTATTATATGCTATTATACGATTATATGCATAATTCTATCTTGTCTCGTTGCAGGATAATGCTCGTCACCATTTTCTTGTCAGTATTGGTTACTTCTTTGGATTAGACAGGGAATTTAAGTACCACGCTATTTCATTACTCCTTTCCAGTATTCTAAACTATCCTAGTCAAGTTGAGTTTACACTTTCATAATTCCCTAGCCTTCCAATTCTCAGACCACTGTGGAGCTTGATCATGTGATAATGTGCTTCTGGACACTACCTCTAACACTATGTACAACATACAATATTTCTGTATAATGTACTTTGTGGATATTCTCCTGAACCATCATACATAGCGAAGGTATCAAAGTTCACACCCACAGCATGGCACTCCCTACTATTAAAATTATAGTCACAAAAAGAATTTATTACATTCAGAGAGAGAGAATTTTTTTTCACATAGGAAGAACGTTAAATATTGATATTTTGACATAGATTAAGACAAGGTTCTTAAACCGATTTGTCATGTAATACCTAACCATCCTTTGTAGAAAACTTCTTCCCCATGTTAAGCAGTGTGACACAATGACTGTTGTTATGAAGAAACTGGACTACTTGATGGGTATTTATAAATTCACTCCTGGTATGACTGGCCTGGTCTTCCTTGAAAAGGGCAGCCCAGTCTAAGAATGGATACTGGGACTATGGAAATGGCCTTATGGTTCAATTACCTTGTAACTTGTATTATCCAATGAATATATCAAACAGCTAACTCAAACCAGCAAAGACATCCATGCTGCCATATCTAATAAAGTAAACAGAAAACAGATTTTATGAAATGTACATTTGTATATGTGATATGTAGATCTGTATGCTAGCAGCTGGCAATAGCTGTTGATTTCTGGATTCTGTAAAGTGCATCCATTGTACAGCAACACTGAATGGTCTGTGGTGTAAACACTGGCTCTGCTGACACCTGATGCCATGTAAAAATGGAAAATGGAGGTTGAGGATGATGATGATGTGCTGTACACAAACTACGTCTTCTTACTTATTACTGCCACAATGCCATAATGGAACAGAGTACCTTGTGATTTACCTCACCCACCTTCCAATAGATAAAAATACTCATGACACAGATTACAGATACATACACACAGAGAACAAATTGTGATAACATGGCAATTGTCAACATATATGTCCTATTTTTGTAACAAAGGTTCACAGCCTCATAGCAAGATATGCATATTTGTAATTTTGCAATGTACAGCAAGGCTTAGGTACTCCAGAATTGATAATATGTGTGTTGCTCATGCATGTCATCATCCAATATGCTGGCAGTGAAAAACCACAGCGACATTTAGACACTTGTCATTCTATGACATACATGACTACCACTTTTATCAAATTATAACTTGCTGGCAGACAAACTGCATGACAAAGTTCTGACAGTGTACATTCTATAACATATATATCTATGACAGCTGTCATAAAGCACTGTATTGGTATTCATAATGTACGTGATATTTAGGGGGTGTAGATTATGTTTTACATGTCTCGATTAGTAATCAAATATTTGTAAGGCTAATACATATATGCATAAAATGGTGAATGAAATGTATAAAAGAGGCAAACACAGGCACATACACCAATATACCCCCCAACATACATTTATGTATGTATGTACATATATGTGTGATCATTTATTACCAAGTAAAATGGGTTTGAAAAGCAAAGACTTGCCTGTTATCTAGGAAAACTAATCATAAGGGATTGCAAGTAGTAATTAAGTATATAAAAATACTAACTCTACCAGTAAACCTACAAACGTTGAGCAGTGGTCTTTATTCTTATTGTTGTATAAAAATACAAGATTTGTAGATATTAAAGAGCTTGTTAAAAAACTCAGTGACTGTCAAGAATTTCAATTTAAGTTACATTTTGCCACCTTAAAGTTTATCCTTTTCTGTGTGTGTGTGTGTGTGTGTGTGTGTGTGTGTGTGTGTGTGTGTGTGTTTGTGTGTGTGTATGTTTGTGTGTGTAGCTGCAGAAAATTACAAAAAAAAAATTAATAGCTGAGATGATGAATTTGTGATAAAATGCCCATTTTATAACTATCACTTCAGCATTTCAATAAATAGGGAATATTTATAACCGATTAGTTGGTTCCCACTGAATTATTTAATTTGTTTCTCACTGTATTTTGTTACCTAAAATAAAACATGTTTACAGTTTCTTATTCCTAACAAGCAGCTGATTAGATACTAGTCCTTACTATTTTTTCCCCACATGCTTTTTTTGTCCTTCTGTATGATGACCATCACATCTGTCCCAATCAGACTAAAGCCTGTTTGTTCTCCTTTACTGGGTATTTACTTATTTTATATTTAACTGGATAGGGGCACTGGTCAGCTGGCCCTTGTCTGGAATACTGTAGGCCTTGTAGGCAACATAAAACAGACAGCTTTACAAAATTATTATAAAACAAATAAGATATGAACTAATGTTACAACAAAAATGTATGAAATTAAATAATAAGATAATACAATGGTATTCAGCATGTAATTGTATGTAGTACACAAGAATAACAAAAAAAGTTATGGGAAGGGTGGCATAATAGTTAAGGTGTTTACCTTATAGACACAAAGTATAGGGTTTGATTCTCACATGGGGTAATTGGCTAGGTTTAAAATGGTACACAAGAGCAATTAGCCTAGTACTAATCTGTAATTAGAATATGTTTTTCCTACACTATTATATGCAACAATTCATTCTTTAGACATTTAAGAATTGTTGAGACCCAGCATTATTACAGATTGTCATAGCTGATTAGGAAGTCTTAGCAAGGAAACAAAGCTGTTAAATACTGTCTGCCTTGGGAAAATGAGGCAGTAAGATTTGCTTTCTTGTTTAAGGTGCTTCTTGAGACTGCTTCTATAAATGATATTGTCATTGCATTTTCTTATTACTTGTGAAAGTTTGTTGCAGATGTTAGGCACGATTCTGTAGAAGGCTTTTTCAGCTGCTGAAAGTGTGTAGGAAGTACATTTTTGTCTTCATTTCTAAGTGGTTATTGTAAATCCTGGCATTTTAGCTTATTTCTTAGTGGGAGACAGAAGTGATCATTGATAAATTTAAAGATGAGCATCTTTAGTACTGCTTAGTGTATCTCCAGCACAGGTTCAAGAACTGCCTTGGAGGGCCGTTATCCAGGTAAGTATGGGGGTGGTTATTTGTTTACAGAACCTAACCCCTCTCCCTGGGTAAGGTATGCACAAACAATGTCACTGTGGGGGGCTACTACAACTTACTCCATGCAAGTGCCTTCACTGATGCACCCTTAATAATGGCTACTACCTATGAGGCTCATTAGCTAAATACTCTGCATGGCCATCATTTGCCTCACAGACCTCTTCAATTCCTCTGAAACTTCAGAGAAATAAAATGGTTTATCAAAACTCATGTATAATTGTTTTAAAACAGCATTTTTTTCATTATGTTGTGTTGGGAGGGCTAGTAAAATTCCTTACAGATTATTATGACATTCATTAGGCACAGACTTCAGTAAAAATGTTATTTTTTTCATACAGGCAGTTATCTCAAACATGTCTCTGTAACAAAGCTTCAAGAACACAACAACATACATATTAATCTACAGGGTTGGCTTTATAAAGCCCTTCATTGCATTAAATTGTCAGACTATAGATTAGTAATTTAGTAGTTTTAATTAAAAAAACACATTCCCCGGGATTCACTAATCCTCGATGTAAGACTAAATAAGTCTTACACGGAAACTGCAGCCTAAGAGGATTACGTCAGCGTGCCATGCATATTCATGAAGGCGTGCTGACTCAACTCTAAGGCTAACAAGGAGCGTGCACAAGTGAAGGGGGCGTGGCAGACTGCCGAGCAGTCCAAAAATCCATGCCCCTGCAAGTCCCACAATCGTCAAATGTAAATGACATGAGCGAGTAAATGTGTGTATACACAACACTACACTCCCCCACATTCTAAACCCCTGTACAATTATAAAATGTAAAACTCTTTTTTTTTTTTTATTATTCCCAAAATAGCTGCCCGTATTTGCACGTGTTTTCACAGGTTTGCCCATTGCTTAGCTTCAGTTAGCAGTTTAGACATTGAAGAGGATAATAAAACACTTATATGCAAATTAAAACAAATAGAAATAGCGTAGTGGTAGAGCCTTTGCACAAAGAGGAGGCATTCCCGGTTCAAGTCCCTACACTCCCCTTTCTATTTACTGTATGAAATCTGTATTGAAAAATAATTGCAGACATTTATCTTTTAAATTTAGTAAAAAGCATTGAAATGGCCTATGTAGTAGTGAATGATATTTTATACATATATAAGAAGGTGAATTGGTTTTGCATACTGATGAATGCATAAGTAACGTATCTTAAGCAATGTGAAGCACTGCTAAGCAAAGTTTACCACTATTAAGCACATTTAAGTATAATTGCTTATAGCTTAGCACTGCTTTAACTAGTGCAATGGCTTTGCGTGGAGCTGCGCATCGTGCCAACTAGCGAAAACAAAACATGTTTGTGCGAAGCTGCTCACCGCGCTAACTAGCGCAACGTCGGGCAACGTCGGGCAACGTAGAGCAATGTAGAGCAATGTTGGGAAAAGTTGAGCAAAGTTGGCTAAACACAGCCACACCTCCTAGCCGGTCAGGCCAGTAGTAAAATAAAAAGCAATGACAGGCCTCGGACCCGGGATATTGTGCACCATAATCACAGTACTGAACCACTAAGCCATGACAGCTTTTGCTGTTCATGCACTGTCAACACACATATACATATTAATCAAAGTTTACCCAGTGCTAAGCAGATGTGCACTCAGCTGAGAATTTTCAAATCTGGCCAATCACAAATAAGTGTGGGAAATGAGGCATATTTAAGCTCCATAGGTGGGAATATTTGCCATAACTGGTTGTAGCTCCCATCTGCAGGCAGCATGGCTGGTATTGGAGAGAGCTCTCGCTTTCGAGCGCAACGGTGGGGCACTGAGGAGTCAAAAGTGATGGTTTGGCTCCTTGTCCATAATCATGATGCCAGACTCCTGCAGGGCCAGTTCCAGGGCACTGAATACAAAGCGGAAGCCTGGAACCATCTCGCACATGATCTCACCAGTGCCACAGGCATCCCTCGGACTGGTGAGCAGGTCAGACACCACAACGCAGACCTGAAGAGACGCAAGCAGGACCAACTGAACCAGTGGATACAGGAGGCCCATAGGATGCATAATGCCCCACTACTGAGTAGGTCATCATGGAATGAAGTATGTAAGAATTGCTATTGTAGTCGATATTATGGATAGGTATATGTCTCAATATCACTTCATTTACTTCACAGCTGCAGGTGTCCGTGCTGCGAATCAGCAAGCCTATGCAGATAGGCTGCTAAGGCTGCACCACCAGGAAGGTTAGTAATTATTCTGCATGTATTGTTATATAAAATAAGTGAGAGAGCCTGAAAAAAAAGTGTTGTAGCCCAATAATAAAGGTATAATAAGTCTTGAATAACCTCTCTGCATGTACTGTTATGTAAAATAAAGTGAGAAAGCCTGAAAAAGAGTGTTGTAACCCATTAATAAAGGTATAATATGTCTTGAATAAGTCGTCTGCATGCACTGTAATATAAAATAAATGAGAGAGCCTCTAGAAAAGTGTGTAATGTAACTAATAAAGGTATAATTCCTGGAGTGTGTCCGTGTCACTTTCTTCAAAATGTTGTTGTACTCTTGCATTATAGAAATAGTACTGTTGTATTAAGCGCTGTCAACCCACACTTGGGTAGGCCCATAGAAAGTGGATGAAGGGGGTGCCAGTAGCTGTTAAGCATATATACAGTCCTTAACTGTTGTTTCATGGCTGGCATGTATAGGTAAATCTGGCACATGAGTAGCTTGTTATTGTGTTCCCCAGAAATGTCAGTGTGCTGCTAGAAATGTAGGGGGCAGTTAAAATATAACTGATAATGTCTCCTGAACACATCCAGATATGTAGATATATAAATATAAATAAAATATATAAATACATAGCAGTAACATCTGCATCCTGGACAGTTTGTATGTCAGATACAGGTCAGGTATATAAGGAACTAACAAAACCCATTTCACAACTTAATGGACATTGCCTAGTGTAATAATACATATAGGGGATATATGCCTGCAGTCAATAGGAATGTAGTGTAAACTATAAGTACGTATAAGTTGTTAATGGAGGTATCTTTTTACACCCTACTGTATGCGCATAAACAATGCAATTCCACACCTCAATGGGTATGTCTAATCTCAAAACATTTGTTGGGACATATGTCCTATTGGTTTATAAATATCTGCATTTACTTTGATGCGTATGCCCTGTTCAAATACCACAATCTTGGTGGCCTGTTGCCACCAATCAATCCTGCATGCTGTTGGAATGTCCACTGTTGTTCTATATACGCATGTGTTATGCTTGTTGTTCAACTGTTGGAACTCTGGTGTGTTGGGCTAATGGGAATATTACTACATGCTGTTACAACTAATTTGGAATGCTGTTGGCTGTTACCAACCCATATTCTCATTAAATCCACCTAAACATAGAACTTATGGGAAGGCTGGTCCCAGCGGACCCACCTGTCCCACCTCAGCTGGCAATGGCACCTGGCACCAGCAGGTCTGGTGCCCAGCCCGGGACCTCCTCCTCCATTGGTCTTGTGCCACCTTTGGGTGGAAGCGCTGCAGGGGATGGGGCTTGTCCCCCCCTGCAAGCGTGGCCGGAGGAGGGCCACCTATCACCCTCCGAATGGTCCGGGCTGTGGTGCGTAGGGAGATCGAGCGTTCAGTCGCTGATCCTTTATGCCAGCTTGAGGCATGAGTGGTGTGACTCATGGGTGAGCCTGCCCCTCCTATGCAGCCCCCAGAACAGCCACCCTCTGGGCTGTGAAGGTGCAGTGGCTACAGCCCATGGGTGGGAATCTCTTTTTCACTGTTGCCATCTGTGGGCTCATGGGCTTGCGATTTCCAAACATCCTTCCCCGTCAATGGTGTTCACCCACCACATGTGTCATATTCGGCCCCTGTATGCATTTTGTTTGTCTTGTCTGTTTACCTCCCCAACCTACCCCCCCAAATATACCTACTTTCCCTACCCCACATTCCACTCTCACCTGAAAAAAAAAAGGGGCAATCTGCTCCCAAAAAAAAATTACGCCCCATACATATCTGCCCACTTTGCACATATGTCCACTGGACACATAAAATGATATTTAACTGGCAGTACAACATACTTTGTTGTCCTCACCCCTCTCTCAGGGGTGGAAGGTTTCAAGTTTCCCTCCAAATTTCTAGAATATGCACAGCTGTTGCTGTTAAAGAAATGGGCAGCTATGGACCTTCCCTACAACCGTCCTGCACATCCCGTGATGTTTTCCCTACTGTCTTTCCCTCTTTGTGCCCCTTTTTCACCACTTTCCTATCTCCCCATTTTCTTTTCTTTCAAAGAAATGAGCGCAGGGGTTAGCAGGAGTAAGCACTTTTAGGCAGTAGTTAGCGGGTTTGCGCGAGTGTGTGCTTGTGTGCTCTTAGCTAAGTATTGCTAAACTTTGCGCAAACCTGTGCAAACCCGCTTACAACTGCTTAAAAGTGCCTTAGTCACCCTGCATGTGAGGGCCCTTGTTCTGCTCAGCAGCAAAATAAAACACCACTGTCAGTCTCGAACCCCGGACACATTAGACTGCATGAAGTACCACTAAGCCACAGTAGATATACAGCAGGCTGTTGCTGAAATATATATATCATGCATCAGAATGAGTGAATGTAAAGGAAAGATAGGAATGCCATAACACAAAACCTGTTCTGTAGAACTTTACCAGCAGTTGCTGTGGAATTGCATTACATGACTGTGATAACAGAACCAGCCATTCTAGCAGTAAAAATTGTTACAGCAACATTTTACAACCCCCACACAGTATCATAGCAGGACAATCCCCACCCAAACGTGCAAAATACCTGTGTGTTCAGGGTCCAGCAAGGATGTAGGTAGGCATACTCAGTACTGGAATTGTCCAGTTTTCCTGAGCATCCTGTGCTAATGTCAACAAAAAAAGAAGCACAAACTGTGCAGAAGTGAGTACATTAATATTCACAGTATAGCAGTTCACAAACAGTTCATGTGCCAAATGAAAGCACCTCAATAACTACGTATGTATGGTGGCTAATTGTATAAGTAGAAAAGAAACTACATACTCCCATGTATCTTGTGTTAGCATTTGTAGGGGTCAGTACAATTCTACACTGACAATTGTGTACTGGAAGTGGCAACATTCAGGTCTGAGTACAACATTCAAATCATTGGCTACACCGCTAGCTTCAGATATAAGAAGTATACCAACCTTCTGACTTGCAAAACGGTGTCCACAGCAAATAAGCATGGTCCCTACTTTGGAAAGCTGAAAGGGCTACGCCTACCTGACTTAGCAATTTATAGCATTGGGTTGCTATGACAGTGAGTACTGCAAGTACCACACAGCAGGCTGCATGCAATTACCAAATGGTGGCCACCAATTGGTGCAGAGGCATTCACATGCACATGTGCAGATACCTATAAAAGCAGGCTGTATTTGCTGTCCACACATGCAATCATTTCATTGCAGTTACAGAGAGAGAGCAAGAGAGAGAGACACAGATAGACAGACAGCGACATCCACAACAACAGCAAAAGCAACAGAAAAAAAAGATATTAAAAAAAAAAAAAAAATATATATATATATATATATATATATATATATATATATATATATATTTTGAAAAAATATATATATATTGGAAAAAAATAAGATATTAAAAAAAAATTACAAAACACACGGAACTGACAAATACAAACACATACAAAGCAAAAGCATGTAACAAATATGTATTTACTGGCATGTAGTAGATGTTTTTGAAGAGTACTCTACATAGTTTGAATCATCCATATGTGGCAGCAGTACGTATCTATGCACAGATGCCCTGCATAACTACTGCCATGGAGAAATCAGTGTGTAGCTGTGTGCAGTGGGATATGACTGTGACATATGTAGTTCAGCATTAAATGTCAAACATCTGATCCATGTTATCTGTGTTCTGTACAGTAGTGTGTACAATGTCTATTTGGGGGAGTAGTGCATACATTTATATAAACATGGATGTGACAGAGTAACAAATGCATGATAGTCATATTAATGTGTAGCTTAGCATTGGCAACAGCTGTACCAGGTTAGCATGCTAATCTAGCATTTGCAGCTATATATACATCCTCTAATATTACTGTGTGCTCACATGTGACACCTGTTCATTTTGCAGCAAGGCCCAACAGTTCAGCTGTGAGGTACACAAACTTACAACAGTGTGGACCTTGTGTGTGTATGGCACACACATACGGAGAGATCTGTCTGTGTCAGATATATTAGCATCTGTACATGTGCATAGAGCAAGGGACATACTGCAACTGTTTGTGAAGGGTGGACAAATATATGTTGGTGAAGGTTGTTATGTGCATATTTCTATGTAGGTTATAGTGTGTGGCAAACAAGACAGCATACAGTGCTGTTATATGATATGTGATAGCTAAATGCTGTGGGTATGATTTGTCAGGTTTGCAGTGTTGCAGCCAGTTAGGCCTGCTAAAGCTACATGGGCTGAGAACACCTTCAATGCATTCTGCACAGCACTGTGCAATATTATGACATAACTGTATACCTCACAACCTTTGTATAATTGATATTCTCACCATGAAAGGTGGACTGTATATGTGCCTATATCTATATCTATATGTACACCAATGGATGTTTATATGTATGTGTATGTATATATATATATATATATATATATATATATATATATATATATATATATGTATGTATAGAGAGAGAGAGAGAGAGACAGGGTCATATTTACTGCATCAGATGCCTGGTGACAAAGCCATGGACTCAAGCTCAGTGTTGAAACTGCTTTGGCATTCCTTCTGGCAAAGACTCCGTACCCATGAACTACCACATAGGTGGTAGTCTACTTAACACCGAAAGTGTGATAAGTGACCATGGGACACAGGTGGACAGTAGGCTCCCCTTTGATAATCACAGTGCCACACTAGTCATGTAATCTGTCTGTGTGGCACACCTCATCACAAAAGGTTTGTCATCCAGGGGAAATATAGGTCAGTGTTACCCTCTACTCATCACACATAAAACCCATTATAGAGTACAATGCCCCATGTGGTATGTACCTCACAAGACATCTACAGCAACTGGAAAGGCCACAGACATACCTCACAAAGAGTAATACCGGCCTCAAACAGATGTCCTATGCAGACCGTCTCACAAAACCACAGCTAGACTGTGTTGCATACCGCCTACCCAGAGGTGACCTCTGCCTAACATACAAAGCTATGTCAAACCCAGAGCTGTTGGACATGCTCCAGATGTCCAGGGGTTCTCATTGGAGCACTGCTGCTCATCATGCCCCTGGCAGACATGCCACAGGTCTTACAACCTCACGCATGTTCCAGGCTGTCATGGATGCACAGGCATGTATGGAACGGTACACCACACAGGGACTAAGGGCACAGAGGGCACATAACACCACTGTAATTGACAGTATCCATGACTTAGCAGGTGCCATTCATAATTACACTGAGGTCACTGATAGACATTAGGGTGAGACATTAGATGTCCTCCGCAATGTCATGTCCGTGTGTCAGGACAGTGTGGGACGGTTGAGATGTGGATGTATGCCAGCAACATCAGCAGCTGGCAGTCACTGCAGACATCCCTCAAGCCACAGCCACTCCCGTATTGCTAGTACCAGCCCCAGCAATATTGGGGGTAGGCTGTCCAGAGACCATCCTAGAAAACCATGTGCACATGGCTCTGGACAATCCCAGCAGGGACCTGGGTCCAGTGTACATCTGTCCACCTCTGAGGATAGCACCCAGTCTGGCTTAGTACTTGATACTGTCAGTAGCACACCTGCCAGGCACAGGTACTGTGTCCATGGCCAGAGACGGTGATCTGTAATGCCTGGCAGGTTCGGTCTGTGGCTGTCCCACAAATCCCCGTATATGGCAGCCACATGGTGGAACTGTGTGCATGCAGACACACACGCACATAAAACAGACACCTAGGGCTAACACATACCCACACACATTACATCAACATTGGCCCATAGCAGTACTCTTGACCCTTACACACACACACACACACACACACACACACACACACACACACACACACACACACACACACACACACACACATGTCGATTGTATGGCTCAATGTAGGCCTCTGGCAAACCAACAACACACCCTGTGCATATGATGAAACCTGTGCCACCTCCTGTCATCTGTAACATCGATGCAGGAACAGGCTACCATGGTGCTGATGCACAGGGTGACTTTACAGCAGTATAGCAATGTTAGCATGTTGTCAGGAGTAGAGTGTAATGATATCCTTGAAGGTGTAGCTGAGCAGGCATGATGCATTAAAGCTATAATTGTCAATGTAGTATTGTTTACACTAGTGTTAGTTCCAATAGTGTATTGTCCGCCCACGTGCCACTTGGCTGATGTGTGTAGTATTGGCAGCATGTCTTAGAGAGTGGACAGTACGTGTGGGATGTGTGTAGCACAGATTTGCAGGTGTACATTTGGGAACATGGTGGAAGTGCACTGTCTGCAGGTACGTGCATAGTGGGACACATGAGCAGGGTGACATGCCCTGTGTTACACAGTAACACTCCATAGTTTCTATTGGTGGCCAGTATGCATTGTACTACACACATTTTGGAACTTGAGTACACATATGTGTATGACATGGTTTGACACTGTGCTGTGGGTGATACTGTTACTATCTGTCATTGTTTTGCATTCTGGTAGTATGCATAACCTCAACAGCCTGACCATAAACAATTGTTAGATCATGTCTTGACAACTGACACACAGATGTAGGACACACAGTAACATTTGTATCCTTCAGGTACTATACTATGCCAGTAACCAGTGGTATTCACCTGCACCCATTCCTGAGACCACTCCTGTTTGCCATATAGCTCTCTTAGGTACAAGCAATCACAGTAGGGTTATGTCCGTCCACGTCTGGATATGCATACTGTGGCCTATAATGTATTCTCCATATGACACACACATCCTCCACAAGGGTGTTGTCAAACCCATGTTATAAAGCTATAAGCCAACCAGAGCATAGTCATCCACCTTTACGAAACATAGTATCCCCACAGTACCACATAGTAGCCACTAACATGTTGAACAGTTACCGATGTGTACATGCAGCCAAGTGTTACATCATTTCTACTTTGGTAATCACATTTCCAAAGGTATTTAGAAATCCCTCGCTGGATCACATAAGCTATAAGGGGTCTGCATGCATATCCACAAAGGTTATTGTACACCTATAATGAATAGCAATCATTGACAGACTTTCCTGCATTTGAACAAGTCTGTAATATACCTCAGCCATAAACCCTCACTCACACAATTCAACAGAAACCGTACTGAGTGTGTGTGACACGGATGACCTAGGCCAGGGATCTCTGCAGTGGCTGGCATTATCACAAGCATACAAATGTGACCTAAGATCTGGAAAGCGGTCGCACACTCTGACAAAGATGACAGATGTGTTCATGGGGAAAGCAGGGCTCCTACCTATGAAATAATTTAGGTCACATGTACGTATATGTATTTGCCACACAGCTACCTCACATGTGCAATGCACATACTGTTGTCATACTGATATGTCATACAATAGTAAAAGCAAAACCCACAACACATTGACCAACAGTGTCACACACATAAAGCACACACACCCACACTCACCAAGTGCAGGATTCAAACCCCTATCTAACTACTTCATGATACTAGAGGAGTATGCATTAACATGACATGCAATACACATTACTGGGAGGTCTCTTTTCCACAGGTATATTTGTAGGATGGTGACATCATCAGACTTGACAAAGATAAGTATACCACTTTTAAGTTGTTCTACTACTCTCCAAAAAGGTTGCTCCTCTCCAAGGTGATTACACACAAACACACAGTTACAAACACAAGCCAATACCCTCGAGCCAAGGAACACCAATGGTAGTTTTAACGCTCTTTATTTAAGACCAAATGTTTTTGCCTCCGCTATGCAAAAGCTTCATCAGAAACAACACAATAAAATTGCAAGCACCACTTTTAAACAATAAAATCATGATGTCATTTCCTTAGAAACAATGTTGCCAAGGTGGATCATACAGAGAGATGTTCGCTCCAAAACAACTGTTAAAAAATACAATTTCTTCAGTTTAGAAGTACATAATTTCCAATAAAACCATGACATTAAAATCATCATAGTATGTAGTGAAAATCACAGTAAACATAAAAAAGAATTCAACATAAGACATAAGTTTGAAGTGGGTTATTTCACCTCTTGTAACTTTTATATCTAAGTATCGAAGAAATGTTACAAGACTCATTCAGACCGGGGTATGAGTAAGCATCCACCCCAAACAGACTCTGAGAGTCCAAGGACACCTAACCTGTTTGGTATTGATGAAACGCACCAAACTGACGAACCTTTCAACCTACAAACTTTACTTGCTTCACTTAATCAGCGTTTGGAGCGTCTCAACAAACGGTTGGACGCTATAGAAATGAAAAGTGCGCCGTTGAATCAAGGGGATCAAGCGAATGTGATGTGTGCTCAGCTCCCTAGTAACTTTACTCTCTCATCTAGTAACCCTTTGGGCGATCCAGGTTTCGACAACATGAATGCATCTATACCAGCCGGTCAAGCGTTGCCTAACGGCCGTAGCTGTCTGTCTACTGGTGCTCAGCCTCCTTTGCAGAGGGTGGATTACTCACGAGGTGTTTTTATACAAATGGAACTTATGGCCCGGGACCTACGGGCGATCCACACATGCCTCGGTCAACTGGATTAAATGTTGATGCTCAGCAGCAACCGCCTGAGGTCTCTATAGTCGATAATAATTGTGGATTAATTGGTGTACCATCCTTTTCAGATTGGGCAGGTAACATTGAGTGTTTTGGATTCGGTATGTTACCGCCTGGTGGTTCATCGTCCCATGGTCCGGATACAGGTAACTCTAATGATAATATTTCTGAGAAACTAAAAATACTGGACAGTAAGATGTTAAGAATTAAGAAATTACAATTGGAGGTGGCCTATTTTCAGCAATGTTTGGCTGAAAAAATCATACCGAAAGGTTTAAGGAGTTCTTTTTCCCCCACTACTTTACTTTGGGACTCAGTATTTTCTGATGACTTGTTGAAATTATTTAACCGCCAAGGTTCAGAGTTGCTTGAACTTATGATCAAGCACTATAACATCCATATAAGGAACCTTTTAACAGAAACTGAGGAACTTGACAATACTATAAAGATTGACGTGAACTTTTTGCGTTATAAGTATGACTACCAACGCATCTTCTCCAGTATAGATGCGCTTATTGTGAAGTTGAAATTCAACAAGTCGAAAAAACTAGTGAGGGATAGGAAAGCCTACCAGCAAGGTATTGCTTACCCTAACTTTGTTAAGAACAAGTTTAACAACATTAATCAGAATGATGGTATGAATCGTAGTGTTGATACGACTGCCATGGCCCCCATGGATGAAAACTTGGAAAATGACCATCAGGGTGATGGGGACCTTGGTACTTCGAACCAAGGATTAAGGAGAAGTAGCAGGATTAAGGCCAACAATCAGAACTACAAAAATAACTTCCATAATAAAACCCAACAAAGACCTTTTTTAGGGGGAAGGAACAACAGACCCCAACAACGGTAGAACCTCAACAATTAACTTCTCCTAATGCCTGGAAAGAAGGCCCACTAGTAGACCGGAATAAACCTACCATCTTATTAAATAAAAAAGGTGACTTTAAAGTTTATAATTTTTCAAGTTTCCGTGTCGACCAAGAACTGGTTGAATTACTGTCTAGAGGTTTTTCCTTCGTTCCAGACCAAAAGCCCAGTTTAGCTAGAACATTGATCGACTTTAAATGTTATGTACGTAAATTGAATTTAAAACTATTGTTTAACAATGATGTACACAGTGAGCGACCAATGTTTACATTGCTTAGTACCTTTAACCCCCCACTGCATCCTTCCTTGAGCACCTTTGAAAATGTCTGTGAATTGGATCTTAGACATTTGTTTCATAGTGCAAAATGGCTCGATTACCAGAGCAATATTTCTTATGATCAAAAAATGGCTTTGAATCACCTGAGTGGGTTATCTGTTAGGGTCATGAAACCTGATAAAGGTGGGGGCTTGGTTATCTTTGACATCTGTGATTACAATAGGAGAATGCATGTAGTATTAGACTCAGAAGCATATGAATGTTCCTCTTTGAATGAGATGGTGGGGTCTTACAAGAAAATCAGTGGATACTTTAGGGATCTATTCATTGATGGCTTGATTGATATTGATATGTTCAATTTTATTAACATCTCATCTCCCAAAGTGCCCGTGATGTTTGGTATTCCTAAAATCCACAAAGACCTCGTGAATCCACCATTGCAGGCCTTGGTTGATGGTAGATGTGCAATTACACATCCGTCCTCAAGGGTCATTGATGCGATCCTCTCAAAATACCTAAGAGGTATCCCAGAAATATGTAAGGACTCTTGGTCTTTTTTGGAAGCTATTAACAACATCGGTTTCGACCCATCCTTTAACTTTTAACAATAGACGTGGTTGATTTATACACGTCTATACCGCACTTGGAAGCGGTGGAATGGGTCGAACTGATGTTAGTGAGCCTTGGGGCCACCAAGGAAGAAATATCTATTGTTACCCAATTGTTGGAGATCATCTTATCCTGCAACTTCTTCCTTTTTGACAACCAGTACTACTTACAAAAACAGGGCATCGCCATGGGGTCTCCCTGTGGTGGGAGCGTGGCTAATTTGGTTGTCGCTTACTGGGAGAAAGAATTATTTAGGGTTAACCCTAAATTCAAGAATATGGTAAAATACTACACGCGTTTTTTAGACAACGTGTTCATTCTGGTCGATGGTAATGAAAAGGATGTAGTTGACTTGATTCAACTCATGAATGGTTCTTCCACATTTTTAAAATTTACTTATCAATTTTCAACAACTGAAATTGACTATTTAGACGTCAGGCTGGTGAAGAACTTTGTTAACAACTGCTTCCTATCTTGTATCCATAGGAAGCCAACTTACTGTAATGCCTTCCTACACTACTCCAGCAACCACCCGCCCAAACAAAAAAGATCAATTGTCAAGGGACAATTGGTAAGAGCTGTGCATATGTGTAGTACACTGGAAGCCTTTGAACTTGAGTGCACTTTTTAAAAAGATTTGTTTTCTAATAGGGGTTACCCCTCCTTGATGATTGATGAGCTTATAGTGGAGGTTACTATGAAAAGAGATATTGGTTTTTATAAACCTTTATTATTTAATAATGTTCATGAATTAATCACTTCAAGGCATACATCAGGTATGGATGTATTGGATGGCTCATTGGCGGACAACACAAATGCCACTATTACTTCTCCTCCCACTGATTTTCATACCAGTTTTGTGTTAACTTTTTGTAAAGAAGTTGGTACTATTTGGGCCATTATCAAAAAGAACTGGTATTTTATTCATAACAATTCTACATTACTTCAAAAACTAGGTCCACACCCCTCTATTGTTTATAGGAGGGGGAAAAATTTGAAGGAACTGCTTCAACGAACTGTTCCACCTACGCAGTTCACTAGGCAGGTTGGTAATGCCCCCTGTGGTTTTTGCAAAAGATGTAAACATTTAAGATCGGGCAGTTCTTTTACAATCAGGAATAGGAAATATACTATCCATTCAAAAATGAATTGTAACACCAAATCAATTGTTTATGCTGCCTTTTGCGTCTGTTGCCCTTGCTTTTACATAGGGAAAACCGACCGCAGGTTCAGTGATCGCATTTACCAGCATTGTTATGCTATAAAAAATAAAAAAACTGACAATGCTTTATCTAAACACATCCTTAATAATATAGGGCATAGTTTTGAATTTATGGGGATTGAACATGTTACTATGGGCCCTAGGGGTGGACCTCAGTCTCTGTTTTTAGAGACTAGGGAATTGGAGTGGCAAATTGGGGTGGATGCTTACTCATACCCCGGTCTGAATGAGTCTTGTAACATTTCTTCGATACTTAGATATAAAAGTTACAAGAGATGAAATAACCCACTTCAAACTTATGTCTTATGTTGAATTCTTTTTTATGTTTACTGTGATTTTCACTACATACTATGATGATTTTAATGTCATGGTTTTATTGGAAATTATGTACTTCTAAACTGAAGAAATTTTATTTTTTAACAGTTGTTTTGGAGCAAACATCTCTCTGTATGATCCACCTTGGCAACATTGTTTCTAAGGAAATGACATCATGATTTTATTGTTTAAAAGTGGCGCTTGCAATTTTATTGTGTTGTTTCTGATGAAGCTTTTGCATAGCGGAGGCAAAAACGTTTGGTCTTAAATAAAGAGCGTTAAAACTACCACTGGTGTTCCTTGGCTCGAGGGTATTGGCTTGTGTTTGTGACAGTTTTTTTATTCGTGTTGTACAAACACACAGTTGTCAAGTGCAGGATTCAACCCCGTATCTAACTACTTCATGATACTAGAGTAGTACACATTAACACGATGTACTATATACATTACTGGGAGGGCTCTTTTCCACAGGTATATTTGTAGGATGGTGACATCATCAGACTTGACAAAGATTAGTATACCACTTTTAAGGTGTTTTACTACTCTCTAAAAAGGTTGCTCCTCTCCAAGGAGATCACAGACAAACACACACACACTTGTCAAGTGCAGGATTCAAACACCTATCTAATTACTTTATGACACTACAAGAGTAAGCATTTACATGACGTGCTATACACATTACTGTGAGTTTGCCTTTCCACAGGTATATTTGTAGGATGGTGACATCATCGGACTAGACAAAGAAGTGGGTTACATTAGGTGACATTATGTGGGCTACATAGAAGGAATGTCTAAACACTTTGGCCATGTGATCATCAAAGGAGAGTTTACTATCTACCTGTGTCCCCAGGGCCATAATGACTTTCTCCGTACATACTGGGTTACCACCCATGTGGTAATTTGTGTGCACTTTGTTTCATCCAAAGGGGATGACTATGCATTCTTTGGCATTCTGCTTGAGAGCATTGTTTTGACACCAGGTATCTGTCTCTGTAAGACCCTTCTGGAGGATGTCTGTGTCAGCCGTAGAGTCGATTATGGACCACAGTTAGCAGTTATCTGCAAACCTGTTCAGCCATACTTCTCCCATGCTTGCCTGCACCTCTGAGCAGTATCTACTGAACAGGTGGGGTCCCAGGACCAAGACCTGTGTGATGCCATTTGTGACTGGTTTAGAGTCGGGCATGGCACCTGCAACCCTGAACATGTGTGTTTGATCTGTGAGCCACTTGACCACCCATCCTGTGATATAGCTGTTAATGTTCAAGCTGGTAAGCTTGTCCATGATGACAGAGTGGGGAATGGTGTAGAAAGTCCTTAGAGAGGTCCAGGTGGGCTGTGTGGACTACTTTCACCTCCATCTATGTCCTTGGTAACTGTTTCAAATAAGCCAACTAGGTTTAGGAGGCAGGATTTGCCTTTAACAAGGCCAAGTTGGGTAGAGTCCAGTGTCTGGAGGTCCCCAATGTCTCTGTTTATGGGTTCCATGATACTTTGCTCCATAGCTTTACAGACCAGGCTGAGTAGACCTATAGGGCAATGGTTTCCAGGTTCTGTTGTGGCAACCCCTTTGTGGAGCTGGATGACTGTTGGTGTATGCCATTCTTTGGGTACATAGCCTGTGGTATGATTGAGTCTGGACAGTGAATGTAGGTGAGGGTGTAGTTCCTTCTGGGGCTGGTGTAAGACGCAGCCTGGGACATCATCCAGTCCCATTGATGCTGTGTTCTTAGCTTTGGAGAGTGCTGTCTTTACCTGCATGTCCATGAAGTCTGGGGCTCTGCATTCTTCTGGGATGGACACAGGCCCTTTTGTGGGTGATGGGGGGGTGTTTGCACTGAACCTGTCCCCCAGGATGTGGGCAATGTAAGTTGGTTCAGTGTATTTCTTGCTATTTTTCAGTAGCTGACAGCATATTTGGAAGTTGCCACCTATATGTTTGGTATAGCTAACGAAGGCTTTGTAGTTGTTATTCTTACATTCCTTGCCAATTTGTCTTTAGAAACTGGCCTTGGATTATTTTATGAGCGATCATTGTTTCTTCCTAATAATGATCAGTGATGCCTTTCCTTTTGTGAAGTTTGCTCTATCACGTGTTCGTTTCCTCCTGCTGTTGTCTAGCTTATTTATGGGCGATGACCACCAGATTGGTTTCTTATTTTTGGAGGAGTGCATCATGGTTTTATTTGGGATGTCTTGATCAATGCATCCCTGTAGATGCTCAGAGGATGCACTTGTAAATGATTTGGCAGATTGTATGGCATTAGCCTATAGCAAGGGAGCTTTGGCACTTTCCACTTTGGTCTTGGGATGTGTGCAGTTTGCTTTTGAAAATGTCTTCACACTGGTTTCATTGACTGGGGGGGGTGTGGATTTCCAGTGTGATTACTTTATGATCTGATATTACCAGCAAGGGGTTTATTTCTGTTGTGGTACACTGGTACCCCATGTTGGTGATGATCAGGTCCAGTATGCTGTCACCTCTAGTGGGCATGGTGACCAGCTGTTCCAGAGTGTTAGAGTTCTTAAACTCTAGGAAACATTGGGCAAAGGACATTGTACACAAGTAATTCTCCCACTCAATGTTTGGCTAGTTGTAATCTCCTCATATAATGGTGTTTGATAGGACCTTTGTATTTTCCACTGTTCTCAGGAATACTGAGTGAGGTTCCTGAGACAAGGTAGGTGATCTGTAGCAGGCTACAATGTGATAAACAGCTTTGCCCAAGTTCAGTTGCACTTGCATGGTCTCCAAGGCCTCATGCTGTGCCACTAACCTGAAGGTGTGGGTATCCATAAAGTAAATGGATACACCCCTTCCTTTGGTATTTCACTCATGGTTTTGGGTCTGAAGACCAGAGGGAATGTGAGTGTTTTACGGGGAGCATGTCCAACAGCTCTGTGTTTGACATAGCTTTGTATGTTAGGCAGAGAACACCTCTGAGTAGGTGATATGCAAGGGAGTACAGCTGGAGCATTTTGAGATAGTCTGTGTATGGCATGTATTTCAGGCCGCTAATGCTCTTTGTTAGGTATTGCTTCAGGCTTTCCAGTTGTTGTAGTTGTCTTGTGAGGTACATAGCAAAAGGGGCATTGTACTCTATTATGGTTCTAGTGAGTGATGAGTAGAAGGGAACAATGTCCTCTTCTAATCTGCATGAGACACCTTTTGTGATGAGGTGTGCCATATAGGAGGATTTCCTGACTACTGTGGGGATGTGATTATCACAGTTGTGTCCACTGTCCACCTGTGACCTGAGGTCTCTTGTCACACTTTCAGCGTTAAGTATACTGCCGCCTAAGTTGTAGTTCATGGCTACAGAGTTTTTAACAAAGGGGATGACAACGCACTTTTTGGCATTGAGCTTGAGCCCATGGCTTTGACAACAGCCATCTGTCTCAGTGAGGCCCTTTTGTAGGATGTCCACATCTTTAGTGTTTACAATTATGGCTCCTAGTTTGCAGTCATCTGGAAACTTCAGTAGCCACAGACCTTCCATGTTAAAGTTTACTTCAGGGAAGTAGATACTAAACAGGACAAGACCCAGGACTGGAGACTGTGGTAGTGCACTTGTCACTGGTCCAAAGTCATACATGGAGTCTGCTACTTTCACAGTGTGTGTTCTGTCAGTAAGCCTGTTGGCAACCCATCTTGTGACATAGCAATTTATACCTCGTTTAGTGGGTTTATCTGTATTTACAGAGTGTGGGGTGGTGTTGTAAGCCATGGCAGGATCTACATAGGCTGTGCGAACCACCTTACCCTTGTCTACGGTTCTGGTGACTGCTTCAATGTCATCTATCAGGTTTAGGAGACATGATCTGCATTTTACAAACCCAACATGGTTGTGGTCCAGAGTTTGGGAATTACAAATGTATTTTTTTATAAGTTGTATGATGATACATTCCATGGCCTTGAAGGGCAGGCTTATCAGGCTAATGGTGCGCTAGTTCCTGGTGTCCATGGTGTCTCCACCCTTGTGTAGTGGGATAACCGTCGCTGTGCACCATTCAGCTGGCACAAAGCCTGAGGTGTGGCTATGACTGAACATGGTACGTCAGTGTGGTGCCTGTTTGCTCTGTGGTTTGTGTAGAACACAGCCTGGGAAGTTATCTGGTCCCATGGCTGCTGTGATACTGGCTTTGGAGAGTGTTTTTTTACCTGTGCAGCTGTGATGACAGCAACTTTGCAGTCTTTCATTATAGTGATGTGCTCTTTCATGGGTGAGAGGGGGGTAAAGTTAACATTGATCCTATCTGCAAGGATGTTGGCAATATCAGTTGGGTCTGTATATTTAGTACCATTGAGATGTAACTCAGAACAGATCTGAGTGTTGCCATGACATGGACTTGTCTGTTGTGCAGAGATCTCCTGAGTAGACAGTATGCAACAGAGTACAGATTGAGTTAAATTCAGTCTTGTTGCATGGGGCAACTGTTTGAGGCCAGTAATCCTCTTGTTGAAGTACTTCAGTGATCTTTCCAGCTGATAACGGTGCCTAGTCAGATTCATCGCAAATGTGTTGTGGTAGTCTCTGACAGGTCTCATGACTGATGAGTAGAGGGAACCTCCTTTGACCTACATGCACAGACATTGGCAGGTTTAGCATGATTTTCTGACCACTTTGTGAATGTGTTTCTGGAAGAAGAGATGACTAACCACATTTGTCCATAGATCCCTTATTATCATCTCCATATTTGGCCTAAGTGTGTGAGCATGCCCAGTATCACTTTTCAGTATGTTGTTGCCTGACATTTTCTTCGTTTAAGTGTGTGAGCATGCCCAGTATGACCTTTCAGTGTGATGCTGAATGAAATCCACTACATTTGTTGAAGTGTGTGAGCACACCCACTATAGACATTTATACTGTATGTGTGTGGAAAATCAAGTTGTATTTTTACAGCAGGGCTCACCTTTGTGTCATAAATCAACAGGGATCATGATGTGCCTGCAGGGCTTCCATGAGACATTTTGCATAGACTTATCAACATTTCTACATACAGGGGGGACAGCTATTCTTTGTACATTTCTACCCGGGGGCACACCTCATTGTTACTGTGGGTGTACATCGTATGAGGGGCTCACCTGACACTTATACATATTTGCTAGGCCTGCACTGCTATGTAAGGTACTCCATTTCAGTCAGTACTGTTGCCTATCATACTGGCTTGAGGCATACTACTGTACTACAGATCTTGGCATCCACTGTCACATATATTAGATTGCGACTTCATAGCCTACCCAACCCACATCACACCGCCTGGCCTGCTGTTCTCTGTCTGCATAGGCCTGTGGGGGAGGTTACCCATATGCCTCTTTAGGGGCATGCTACAGCATTTCTTAGTGTTTGCATTAGTATACAATTGTCCTGCTGTGTCTGTGCCAGTGAAATGTTGTCATGGCTTAGTGGTTCAGTACTGTGACTATAGTGCACAGTATCCTGGATTCGAGCCCTGTCACTACTTTTTATTTTCATGCTGGGCAGACCAGACTGCTTAAGGAACAGTAAAGCAGATATGAGCATGTTTACCTGACTTTGCTCAACTTTGCTCGACCTTGCCCAACATTGCTCAATGTTGCCCGACGTTGCACTAGTTGGCGCAGGAAATTTTGTTTACATATACTAATTAGTGGTAAAGGCTGCCTAGTACAGCTTTATATTGCTTAAAACATGGCAATCATGCCTCAGGTGGTGCTGCAGGGTTGCCTATGTCGGATGCACATAGTACACTCCCTATACATGTTTGAAAACAGGTAGTGTCAAGTTAGGCATCCCTTTTATTTTATGTGCGAGTCAGAGAGAGGTATCATTTCCAAGGTTCCTACTGAGCCAGTGTATGTGGTATGCATTGCCTCTTTGCCAAGGCCAAGGCATACTGGGCATGCCTCGTTCTGCCTACTGGGGCAGGCTCAGGTTGTTCCTCCTCTGAGTCACGCTCTGCCTGTGATGGCCTTGGCAATGGTGGGGGGCTGTTTGGCCCTGCCCCATGCTGTTCCTGCTGCAGCTGTTTTCGCAGGATCATATTGTGTAGCATGGCACATACCATGACAATATGGGTACATGTAGTTGGTGAGTACTGCAAGGCTCCACCAGATGTGTCCAGGCACTGGAACCGTGACTTGAGCATCCCAAACACACGCTCGATTCCATTTCTTGTTTGTGCTTGTGCCTCATTATGGAATTCTTGTTCAGGTGTGTGTGCATTTCTGATGGGTGTCATCAGCCACGGCTCCAGTGTGTATCCAGCATCCCCCACTAGGTGACCGTCAGGGATGTCCCCATTGGCAAATGTCTGGTACAGCTGTGTCAGATGCCAGATATGGGAAATTGTGGTAGCTTCCAGGGCAGCCAGCACACACATCCAGTATTATGCCCTGGGCATCGCACACGACCTGGCAGTTGATGGAGTGGAAGCCCTTGCGGTTGATGTAGGCCCTAACCCGCTCACCGGCTGGTGCTTTGATGTGTATGTGCGTGCAGTCAATTGCACCCACTACCTCAGGGTATTCTGCTATTTGCTGGAAGAGATGCATATTGCTGGCCAATACCTCATGGGAATTGGGGAAATATACATGATCACCGACATGTGCTGACATGGCATTCAGGAACTGGTGCAGTACCCTGGATGCTGATGCCTGTGAAATCCCCATCATATCACTAGTTGGTCTCTGGAAGGTACCTGTTGCTAGTATTTTTAGGCCAACACATACCTTGGTTTCCACTGGGATGGGTTCCCCTCTGTTAGTTCTGTGTGTGAGGCGTGGCCTGCACAGCTCAACAATTTGCTGCAGGAGGTCTCTGTCCACTCTATAGCGCTCCACTATCTCCAGCTCATGTAGCCCCTGGTAGGTTACCCTGGGTCTGTACACTCTTCTCTGTCTCCTCACTGTGGGTTGCTCAGTAGCATTCGCAATGGCACCACCCTCAGCATCTTGCATATGTTGTCTTATAATAGCAATGGCAGCCCCTAACATTTTTTTGTCTCAGTTAAGCTTTTTAAGTTTTCACTTCTCTTTGTAGACTGCAGTGTTGCAGTGTTTCTGAGAAAAACATAGGGGAATGTTGTTTGCAGAGTTTTAAGTGATGGGCTGGGCTGGGCTAGTGTACCACCTGTATAATTGGCTGATTCTGATTGATTTCACCTGGCAGCTCTGCTAGTTCTCCTTGGTTAACTTCCTACTACTTCTTTTCCTTCCTTTTCCCTTTCTGTTTCCACAGGGGGCAGTGCCGTGCAAACAAGCGCAAACATGTGCACATGCTCGTGCACAGGCTTACACAGGCTTAGACGGGTGCACATGCACGCACACAGGCTTAGACAGCCTTACACAGGCTTACACAGGTGCACACACGCGTACACAGGCTTAGACGGGTTTACAGGCATGCACACGCACGCACACAGTGTAAGCATCTTTGCAAGAAACTTTAGTGATATCCACGGCGTACACCTTCGGTTTCTGGGTTTCAGTTAAGACAACTGTAGACACGCCTCTTCCAGTCCTGAGTAACTCACAGCATACACATGCCACTCTGCTCTAATAAGCTTACAGTCTTTGATACATATCCCCTCATGATGTCACCTATCTTCTACTCTACTACTCCCCTAATCCTACACTTACACTCTAGGGACATGGTTCACATGGCAGGGAAAATTGGGAATCACTATCCTTATCCTAATTTGCATAGGATTGCCTACTAATGCTTGGTTACATCTCTCATACTGAGCTTCCCCCCTTAGGAACCACTATTCAGTAGCCATGTTGTCTTCAGCCTGCCATTCACCTGCATGGCAGAGAAATATTTTTAATAAAATGCCTATTTTTGACTTTTTTGTTTTTATTTTCTGGTTTTTATAGTGCCGCACGTTTGCGTGGTGCTGCGCTACACTTAAACATCAGAGATCGGGGAAAAAAATGTATTTTTAATATTTTGCAACAGATAAAAATGCCAATGGCCTTATGTTTGGGCATTGGCCTGCTTCCTCAACTGGATGCAGCCTTTATTTGGAGCTGTCATAGCTCCGTTTTGCTATTTGCAGAACAGTACTCCGTTACCAACAGAGTACATTTCTACAAATAACTCTACTCTTACTCGGACAGGTTAGTGTTTCCTGGATCGCAAATTTACCTCATTTGCATAGCTTTCAGCAGCAAATGAGGTAATTTGCATAACATAACACTGTCTGTGCAAGAGTAGTTTTAGGAGCACTCATGTACGCCCCTGCCAGCTGTTGCTGGATCGCTCGGCAGACATATTGGATGTCTGGAGTCTTACTCTACTCTTAGACTCCGTGCAAGCCTTCGTGAATCTGGCCCATTGTTTGTCATATAAATATCTCCCCTCATTTATAGGGCCAGAGTGCATTTTATGGGATTACAAAAAATAAAAACAATTCATTAGATTTTTAAAAAACATGGTTTGTAAAACATTTATTTCCCCAATGCATTTTGTGAATTTATGAAGTATGAAAACATTCCAAAAATGTATTGTGATCAGGATTTTTGTTTGGAAATTTTGTCTGTATGGGTTGATAATCCCTTGGTATCCCACCACTAATAGTTAAGCTAAGAAGTACAGCCTAAGTCCTACTAAACTGCTAACATGCAGCATGTGATCTTACAGCCACTTTATCACCCTGTCTGCTAGATTCTATGAAGACTAAAGTAAATTTGTAGAAGACATCCACCATCTTGCATAGCTTCCCCGATAATGAATTCCAGTTTTCCCCTCTAGTACTTCAAACATTATAAGATACCACACCAACACTGCAAGCATTAGAGATGCCTTTTATACCAGGATAAGGTAATGAGATTCAAAGTATTTAATGAAAATTAACGTAATTTCCTTTCCTGGCATACTCAATGAACACTGAGCTCACCATGTAACTGCTGAGATTAATACACTTCATCCTGCATGTTGATTATAGTAATGCATACAATGTATGTAAACATTTGTTATATATACTGTTTTGGCCTCAAAATACAGGGGAGGAATGCTGTGGGGCTGTTCTACAAGTGTGTGCCCGTGACCAGTACTGCAGGCATTTGGACTTTCTACCTCATAAAGCCTACAGTAATACAGCTGGCCCACATCAAGAGCTCTTTCAATGCCTCACAGTACTGTCATTACAGTCAGCAACATTGATAGTGAAGTTTTACACAAGGGGTCAATGTCAGTGCAAAATGTCAAAGTAGAGACTCAGGTACTACATTTTGTGTGGATTTTGGTTTCATTGCTCTTGTGTTTTTAGTAAAATTTCAAAAATGTAGCACAGCAGCTATAGCACAGGTTTCTGAATTAGAAGTAGGCCATACATTTTTTCATTAGCCTGCATTATATGAGGAATCCCAGAAGTCTTGTGTGGAAATCAAGCATCACAGACAGGCTTGGGGTGGTGTGCTACCCCTATTATATTTTAAGTCATTTCTGAATCTGGCACTCTGTTTAATGCTGTTACTACTGGACATGTTTGGAATAGGCTGATCTGGTAGATACTAATGGTATAGTATGCTTCTTTCATAATCTACGGTACAGGCAGAAATGGGACTTTGGTTCTTTAGCTTGATAACGTGCTGTGTTATCAGCAGTAGGACTGTCTCTATTGTCCTGTGCAAGGCTATGCATTCTTCCTTGCAGTTTCTTGAAGTGAAGTTTGCTGGAGATTCCCTCAGACTACTCAACACTGGATTCCCAAAGGGATCAGTCCTTAGGCCCCTTATGTTTTTACTCCTTGTCACTGACCTTTACTTTGAATTCCTATTGAACTCTGGCAAGGACAAATGTTGTTTCTAAGACATGGCTTAAATATTCATCCAAGATGGAATGAGATAATTGAAAAAGAGTAATGATAAGTGAATCTATGTTATTTGTAAATATTAGGCACTTGGCTTATACAATGACCTGTATCATACTGAGGTGTAACAAGCCATAGAAGCATTAAAAATGCAGGTTAGTAAGTTTTAATTTAGTCCCAGAAAATGCAAATCTCCTTCTGTTTATTCTTTGTAAAGACAGTGACAAAGTCATATTTTATGTTCTAGCTGAGGTCATGCTGTTTTGTGTGGCAAACAGATGTTCAGTATAAGGAAGATTGAGAACTAGTCTAGACAATGCCTAGCACACACTGAAGATAGCTCCACAAAGTGGGTATTTGTTTTTTTTTCCAGACTACTAGACTATTAGGCATTAGGGTGGCTGTGGTGGTGCAGCGGTTAGTGTTGCCGCCTCACAGCAAGAGGTTCTCTGGTTCAATTCTTAGGTGGGGTGCCTTCTGTGTGGAGTCTGCATGTCCTCCCTGTGGTCATGTGGGTTTCCTCTGGGTGCTCCAGTTTCTACCCAAAGACATGCTGTAGGTGGATTGGACACTCTCAGTTTGGCCTAGGTGTGAGTGCCTTCTGTGGAAGACTGGGCTGGCAAACCTACACCATAAAACTCCACTGCCAATCATTCTGTGGACCACTGTGGTGACCCCTAACTGGGATAAGGAGATAATGATTAGACTACTAGGCATCACTTGTACAACTAAATAAAGATATTTTAGCTTTCCTTTTAGACAAAACAAGTGGTGGCATTAATTCTCCAAAGAGTTTAATCTTTATTGTATAGAATGATTCCACTAAGAAAAAGCCCATTGTCAGATATGCACACACCCATAACATAGGCATTTATTAATAGTGCACAAATCTATCCAGTGTCTTTAGTTGTTCGTTGACAGGCATACAATACCATGCTGTTTTGATTAATTTTAAAATGGTGGGAACCATCTTGACACATAACCTTGGACAGAGTAAAAATTTTATTAAGGAAATCCGGAGCCTATTAGATGCCTAGCACAGCATTGTGTACTATATACTCTTGATACCTTATAGTGATGTCGATAAACTCCTTCCTTTCCTATATGCTACAGTCTTTAAAACCTTTCTGAAATATGATGCCTGCACCATACTTTTTTTATTTGAACTCATCAACTAACTACTAAGATACTTCATTTTAGATCTTCACTTTTCTCATTGTAGCCAATAGCCTGTTTTCTTTTACAAACACACTGATCACATTGAGCACCATTTCAGCTCTCAAAATCATCAAACTTCTCACTTTTGTCATTATCATTCATTAGCACAGCTGATGCACACTCAGAAGACATGCTATAAGCCTTTCTGGAACTATTGGCCCTACTTTGGATAACCCCATCACCTGAGAGGATCTATTATTGTACCAACAGTCAGTGATTTACTTATTTCTTTGTAAAGAAATAACGAAAAATACTGCTGGTGTTTATACCAAAAAATACTACGATGAATTCCCTGTGTTTTTTACATCTGAATGGTTCTACTTTACCTTGTGGAATTGGGAATTCATCGTAGTATTTTTTGGTCATAATAGACCTGACTTTTTATGGCTTGTTGCGTTTCATCACCTAGCTCCTGCTTTTAAGCTATGAACTGTTGTTTGGGTCTGAATAGATGTGGAGACTGATTCTGTTGTGTCTTAGACGTTGTGCTTTGTGACAAGAAACTTTTTTCCATGGTATGAACACCAGCATTATTTTTCGTTATTTCTTTACATTTAATCTGGCTGCTTTGCTGGTGTTCTTTAGCATATTGATTGCAGCGAATTTATTGTTTCACATTACTTATTTCTTTGTTTTATTTTTTGTTTTATTTTTCTTCAGTAACAGTACTTGCTGAACGTTTTATCTAGAATTTAATATGTCATGCTTTCTGACAGTACAGAATATGTGTAAAATTGTAGTATCACTTTACTTTTCCAGGTCTGTCCTTTTAACAGATAAGTTTTATATTCATATTCTAAATCTCTCTATCCACTGAGACAGTTCCACATTAGCTCAAATTTGCCCTCATTCTATCCATACCAAACACTTCTGCCCTTCTAATCCCCTCTTCCTCCAGAATTCATACTATATCCATATATCTATACTTTTTTTTTACTCACACACACAACATAAATAAATAAATAAACAAACAAGCAAATAAATAAATAAATAAAACTACAACTAATCTGTAGACCATATAAAGAAATATGGCCTTGTCATCAATCAATGACAAAGAGTCAGAATTAGCCATCACATAGGTTCATAGGATGATACTAGGCTTTAGGCCCAGAAGCCTTTATAAGCCTAGCCAAGAATTTTGCCCATGTTTCCACAAAGTCAACAGCTGTTAACCCTGTCCAGCATGGACACAGGTGTGATCTCAGGGGTTTCTCACCAAGTTGTTCAGGTTCCTCTTAAAGAGGGCTAGAGAGGGAGTCTATTCCACAGATGGGGGAGTCTTTGGGACACAAATCTATCCCACCAACAAGTTCTATTAATGTCATAGACCAAGTTGAGGCCTTGTGTGCAGGTTGCATGAGTGAAGTTTGACTTACGGATATGCAGTAACTCCATCAAGGCTGAATATGAGATGGCCTTGTATGCCAGACACAGGTCACCTCTGAGCAGTCTGTATGAGACTGAGTAGAGGGACAGGTCTTTTAGCCTATCTGTATAGGATAAGTGTTTGAGACCCTGGATTTTCCTGGTCAGTAAACCTCTTTGGTCTTTCTAGCTGCTGCATGTGCTTGGCAAGGTACATGCCAAAGGGGGCATTGTACTCGATAATGGGTCTGATAAGGGAGGAGTACAGGGATGTTATGACCTCCTTGTTCCTGGATTAAATACCCTTACTTATGAGGTGGGCCATGTAGAAAGCCTTCCATACAATGGAGGCAACGTGGATATCAGAAGTCAGGTTGCTATCAACCTGGGTGCCTAAGTCCTTCACGACTGATTGCATTCTTAGTACATTGTAAGTCATGTGATAATTAGTGGGGATACCATTTTCCCCAAAGGGGATAATGATGCATTTATTGGTATTCAGTTTGAGGCCATGCTTCTGGCATCAGTCATTAGTATGGCTAAGGCCCTCTTAAAGGATGTTCACATCACTAGGGAAATTTAACACAGCACCCAACTTGCAGTCATCTGCAAACTTGGTCAGTCACAGACCACTGGTTTTGGCTTGCACCTCACAAAACTATATCCCAAACAGTAGAGGCTCCAAGACTAATCCTTGGGGTACATCGCTTGTTATGGGTCTACTGCTAGAGGTGGTTTCCCCTAATTTAACTGAGTGGGTTCTATCAGTGAGCCAGTTAGGTACCCATCTGGTAACATACAGGTTGATGCCTAGCTGGAAGAGTTTATCTATTATGCCCTAGTGGGGAATAGTGTCGAAGGCTTTGGCTAGGTCAAGGTAGGTGGTGTGCATCGTCTTCCCCTCATCCATGGCTTTGCTGACTGTTTTGAAGAAGTCAGGCAAGTTTAACAGGCATGATCTCCCTTTGACCAAACCAAATTGTGTGGGGTCAAGCATTTGGAGCTTGCCAATATCCTTGTTTATAAGTTCCATGATAACGCATTCCAAGGTTTTGCAGGTCAGGCTAGTTAGGTTAATGGGCCTATAAAAGCCTGGGATATTGGATGCTCCACCTTTGTGTAGAGGGATGACAGTGGCTGTCCTCCATTTGGCTAGGACAAAGCCAGTTCTCAGGCTTTGGTTGAATAGGGTGCTAATGGAGTTGAGAGCTCATGCCTGAGTTCATGTAGGATAGAGCCAGGGATGATGTCGGGTCCCATGCAGACTGTATGTTTTGCATTTGAGAGGGCATTAAAGACCTGCTCCCCGGTGATGTCCTGGTTTATTGATGGGGACAGTGGGGTGAAGTTTTCACTGAATTTTCACTGAACCTGTCTGCCAGCAGGTCAGCTATATCTATGGCATTTGTGTATGTGGTGTTATTGACCATCAGTTCAGAGTGGATTTAGGTGTTACCTTTGAGATTGCAGATGTATGTGAAGAAGGCCTTGTGATTATCCATAGTGGATGTTGCCAATTTGGACTTGAAGTTAGCCTTAGAGGATTTCACCAGTGACATTATTTGCTTGTTCAGACAAAGGCGAGATTGCTTCCATCTTGGCACCTGCTCCTTCTTGATCCAGAGTAGCAAGTTGTTTTCTTTTATTATAGAGTTTATTTATTGCTGCTGTCTACCAGACAGGTTTACTCATCCTTGAGGAGGATGATTTGGTCCTGTCAGGTATTGCTGAGTCCATACAGCTGTAGGTGCTCATATATATATATATATTTTTTTTGGTGTAGGCTTGGATGTTAGTGCTAGTTCCAAATGAAGGGATGGTGGCTGTGCACCTTCTTATACCTGCTCTCAGGAGACTATAGTTAGCTTTGGAAAGGTTTTTCTGTTTGACCCTGACAAGGGGGTATGGGGGGTCAGGGGAGATGGTGATTTTTAAAGTGATCACTTTATGGTCGGATCTTACCAAGGAGGATGACACTGTAGGGGTGCTACAGTGGCTACTCATGTTTATTAGGACCAGGTCCAGGATATTTTCACCCCTCATAATGGTGTTGACCAGTTGATCCAATGCACTGGCATTGATGAAGTCGAGGAATCTCTGGACATTCATGTTTGGACTACAATAGGTTTTCCACTCTTTGGTTGGGTAGTTAAAGTCATCGAGGATCAGGGTAGAGGGTTGAATCTTGATGGATTTAAGTAAGTCCAGATAGGTGGAGTGTGCTTCCTTAGTCATGGTTGGGGATCTGTAGCTAGCTATAATTTGAGTATGTGTTTTGTCAACAGTTAACTGCACCTGGAGTGTCTCCTGTTTGTCATACCATTTGACCAGCCTGGAGGTGTATATGTCTTTGATAAATATTGAAACTCCACCTCCTTTGGCTTTGTTGCCCTCCATGTGGGGATGAAAGTATGGTTTGATGAGTAACCTGGTATGGTTGAGGTGCTCTCTACAGCGTTGACCCAGGTTTCAGTGACTGCACAAATGTCCGCATCCTCCAGGGTAAGGAATGCTTGCAATGAATGCAGTTTCATGCTATGACTCCTAGTGTTTAGCAGCATGACCTTTACATTTCGTTTGGAAGAAAACTTCATGTTGGTCATGACGTTGCCTAAAAAATGCACTATAGGGGAGGAAAAAGCCTTTGCAAAAAGCCTGAAGCCCAGATGAGTCAGATGAAGACCATCTCCGGCAAAGCATCATGGTCTGTCAGTCATGTCCTCCTAGGCTGTCAGTACTGGATCCCCTTGAAATGACACCAGAAATTAAGCCAATTGTTAAAGTCAATCATTTCCTGTTTGCCTTGGGGCATCATTCTGGGTGATGCTAGGATGCTGCTTAAGGCTAGGGACATACCTGCCTCTGACACATATTCAGGGAGCTCAATCGTATCTCTCTTCATATAGTCCAATGAGGTATGTCTCAAGTCATTCACACCAGCATGGACTATGACAGAGGAATAACAGTACCTGTTGTTAAGAGACCTGAGTGTGTGCATGATATGGAGAATTCTAGCACCTGATAAGCAAATTATAGTGACTTTCTCCTTGTCTAGCCTGTTGAGGGACACATCTGTGGGTCTCACAATAGCATCTCCTATGACTAGTATGTTCAGTTTGTGGCTGGGTCTTAGAGGCTGTGAGACACAGTCATGTATACTATGTGCGATGCTTGGTGCTGTGGGTTGTGATGTGTGTGTGTGTGTATGTGTGTTTTTGCTTTGGAGGTCTGTTTTGTTTAGGTATGTTTTTGCTGAGAGCCTCTGCATATGTAGGAGTGTGTTGTGCAGGTGTGGGTGGTGTTAGAGGTGTGGTGTTCGAAGAGTTTTCACATACAGCCTTCTCAGTGCCAGATGTACTGCCTTGTGACTGAGACAGCAAGGATTCTAGGTTCTTAATGTAATTGCATCTCTCACATATTGTGTTCCAAGGTACCTACAGCCATATGTACAGCAACAGGAAAAAAAGTGTATATAAACAGAGAACAAGTGGAATAAAACAGAAGAAAGTGCACATAAATATGAAAAAATGCCACTACACAAGTGGGATGTCTATAGAACTTATGACAGCCTTTGAAGTACTGACCATCTACTATTTCTACAAAAATTGATCAACCTTTAATTTTATACAGATGTTCAAAACAGGAAAAAAAATCACCTCTTTCTTAAAACATTCAAGGCCCATATAATAATTCCAAAATAAAATCAGTAACATTTGCTACAGGGATTTTACAAGGCTCAACACTTAGACCTTTTTTTTTCTTTCTATTTTACATTGATGGTACAGCTGACTCCATTCTCTCTACTTCCACTGCCCAATAGATTGATGGCATTGTCCTTCATGCACTTAGCCCTATCTCTGTCTCCATAGAAAAACAGCTAGTGCTTAAGTTTAGTTCCATTTTAGGTGGTTTGTAGCAAACAGACTCACTGTAACCTTTAATAAATTAGCAAGCATGTTCTTAGGAACAACTCAATAGCTTTCAACAAAGGAAACATTAAAGATATGAGATCTGTGTACACAAAAGTCAACCAGGTACTAAGCCACATATGCCTAGGACTAATCTTAGATCCCTTAATCACATCATTACTGAAAAATTAACCCTCAGCTAAGAATCTGTTACAGTATCTCAAACACCTCACTAACAAATGCAGGAAAGGTCTAGCACCAAAATACTAACTCAGAGAGTAGAATGCACCCTTCAAGTTATCAGACTAAACTTTTATACCAAAACAGAATTTTTGAAAACTGAGACAAAAAGTATTTGCTAGTTCATAAATCTATACCCCATGTAAGAGCATCACTGCACCAACTTTAAATGAAAAGCAAACAGAGTTCTAATAACAACATATGCTACCCTTTTCCCTTCTATTGTAATCATCAAATGTACAAATGACACTGCGCCTCTTTGAGCAAACATTTTTGTATCCCTTTTTGTCCTGCTGTCTCCCAGTCATCAGCTCCATACAAGCCAATCCTCCCATTTCTCTCCCATCCCTGGCACAAAGATCACTTGGGAGGAGCCATCATTCAGATAGACATCAGAGGTGGTTCAATTTTTTTTTTTTTGTTACAGCCCTACTTCTGCATGCAGAAGATCTGGGGAGGCGGCATGCAATGGGATGCCCACATAGACCAGACTGTCATTCTGAATGGGACATGCCCTTCACCCTGAAGCACTTTGTGGTGGTTTCCATGGAGGGGACATACAATAGGATGACACAATAGTCCATCCCTTCACTTCTGCAAAGGACATTCCCCTCCCCCAAGCTAATTGCACTGCTTCAAGTGCCCTAGATTGCATGAACTCCCTACCCCCTGGAAAAGGTAAGACAACTGTGCCCCTTCAGTTATTCCCCTCCCTGTTTGGCTCTTCCAGTACTGGAGTCATTAATTGATCCCAGTTTACCTAGGTCCAATTTAAGGGATAGATCCTCTGCTCCATTGGTCCAGGCAACTTTAGCAAACAAGTTTTGCATGAAATATCTCCTTATTGTCTTAAGAAACACCATAAATAATATTCTTATATTTCAAAGGCCACAATTCTGTAAAGCAGTTGGAACAAAGCTTCAGTGTGATAGTATCTGCTAAATGGAATTACCTTCTACAGAAAATCAGAAAAACATACATATTATTTAGGAAAAAGATTAATATACCATAAATATGGATGTAAATGCACCTGATTTATAATTACTGGATAAATCTTGCATCTCCATCCAGGATAGATCATTTTAGCTAACTTTATGGACTAGCAGATTATTCTTACTACTTGGTCAATGCCATGGTATGTATTAATGAGTAAGTATGAAATTTTGCAAATCTGGAACTTTATGTTCTTATCTAGTTACAGCATTTACTATTAGGATACTTATACAATCACTTTTTTACCAGAATACATAGCTTGTTCCTAGTTACTGTTAAGTGCTTTGTTATTCTAGCAGTCTACAGCTACAGTGAAAAAATAACACTGCATTTGCTTGCAGAGAAACATCTGTTATTTCCTACTTCCTGGAAAATCTTATATTAAGCTTGACTCTGTCCCCAGGGAAAAACTTATACTACCACATTTACATTGTTTTCCATTGTTTTTATCAAGAGATCCTGAATCTAAATGTTTGATACAAAAGAATAACAATTAGACATTGTTAAAATTAAGAAAATTATAAATATATCATTATTATAGTACAACTGTGATTGTGTTAACCCAAGTTTTTTATAAAATGTTGTTCTCTTTTCTAGGTTGTGATGGAAAATAACCCCAGAATCAATCAGTCTACTCTCTTAACAAATTAAAAATAAATTAATACAAAAATAAAAGATAGGTACATCAAGGCCAACAAATATCATTGCACAATTTCACTGGCTAGGGTGCTAGAATTAAAAATTATAAACATTGAGAATTTCATAATTTAATCTCAAAAATATATTCATTATTAGCAAAGGATAATTATAACTTAAATAACTTTTGGAACGCTTTCTCTAAGGAGTATTTTACAGTCTTTACTGAACAAAATTAAAAAAAAAAACAACTCTGCTCTATTAAAACACAATTGGACCCTTTGCTGAAGTATATTTGCTTGGAAATTTTTGTTTAGAGCTTTTTTAATTCCAGTAAGGGTTACTAAAATGAGAAAAGAAAGTGCTATCAAATGTTGAAGAGGTAATAAACGTATTAAGCCTAACTGGTCACATATGTTTTATGTCTGCTTTATAGTACATCATTTTTGGGTAAAAGCTCAAGATTTTTTAAAACATTATGGAATGACACCTTCATCTTAACTAAAAAATATATTCTCTTTAATATATCGGAAACAGAAAAAAGGACTTCTTTTATCTAACTTGGACTATACTAGCTGTGGCCAGGAAAACTGTCACAAGAAACTGGAAAACTTCTTCACAATCAAAATCTGAAGACTTTCTTATCCTTTTAAAAGATACAGCAATCATAGAAACTATAGTAAAAGAGAAAAGAATTTATAATAACGAAATAAAGAAAAATCCTTGGTTGAAGGTTTTGTCCCTTATTGAATCATCCTCTTCATCTATTTAATTATTTTAGATTGTTATTAAGATTTCTGACATTTATCTTGTTTCATCTATTAAATTTCTGGTCTCAGGCTTAATGTACATTTTGAAAATAGTAGTTTTTCATTTTTTTCCTTTAAAACATGATCCATTTTATTCATATAACTTTAATAAATTATGCCAAACTTGCAATTATTCTCAACCATCTTAATAAAATATTTCAAGAGAAAAAACGAACTGTAGGAAATGTTCTAATAAAGTTTCTTGTTATGCCATGACTCTGGATAGCTATATATCCTACAGTATATATATATATCCTACAGTATATATATATATATATATATATATATATATATATATATCTAGAGAGAGAGAGATAGTGTTCTGTGGTTGTTGAACAAAGAAACAGTTCCCCGGATTCACGAATCCTCCATGTAAGACTAAATAAGTCTTACTCGGAGGCTGCAGTTGAACAGTATGATGTCAGCATGCCATGAATATTCATGAGGGCACGCTGACTCAACCGAAAGTCTAACACGGACCGTGCAGGAAAGCAGGGGGCATGTCCGACTGCCAAGCAGTCTAAATGTCCACGCCCCTGCAAGTGTCCAAAATGCAAAATGTAAACACACAAGAGCAAGTCCGCTCAAATGTCCATGTACCCAACACCACAATCCCTGACATTGTAAACCCCATCACAGTTATAAAAAGTAAAACATTAATTATATATTTTTTTAATTTCCAAAATAGCTGCCCGTATTTGCCCGTGTCTGCGCGGGTGTGCCCATTGCTTAGCTGCAGTTAGCAATCCCGATATGGAAGAGCATAAGAAGAAATGTTTACACAAATTGTGCTAAATAGCACTAGTGTAATGGTAGAGTGTTTGCATAAAGAGGAGGCATTCACGGTTTGAGTCCCACCACTCCCCTTCCTATTTATGTTTTAAATTAGTATATGAAAAAATACCTGACATATATGATAAAATTTTACTAAAAAGCAGTGAAATGGCCTATGTATCAGTGAACAAAATATATATTTATAAAGGATCCTGACATATAATTGCCTGCAGTTAAGTAGCACGTTACCCAGCACAATATAGGTGCCCGTAGTTCAGCAACGCTTTACCCAGCACAATAAATTATGCCAAACTTGCAATTATTCTCAACCATCTTAATAAAATATTTCAAGAGAAAAAATGAACTGTAGGAAATGTTCTAATAAAGTTTCTTGTTATATCATGACTCTGGATATCTATATATCCTACAGTATATATATATATATATATATATATATATATATATATATATCTAGAGAGAGAGAGAGAGAGATAGTGTTCTGTGGTTGTTGAACAAAGAAACAGTCCCCCAGGTAGCACTTTACCCAGCGCAATCGGTTTGTGCGGAGATGCGAGCCACGCCAACCAGTGCACCATAGGGCAATGTGGAGCAACATAGAGCAAAGTTGCTTAAACACAGCCACACCCCCTAGCCTGTCTGGACAGTATTAAAATAAAATGAATGACAAGGTTCAAACCAAGGACTCTGTGTACCATAATCAAAGTACTGAACCACTAAGCCATGAAAGCTTAGGATAAACAGCCACTGTTAGCATACAAATACTTACAAATGGTAGATTAGCCATTACTAAGCAGGTCTACAGTCAGCCAAGAATTTTCAAAAATGACCAATCACAAAAAAGTGTGGGAAATGCGGCATATTTAAGCCCCATAGGTGGGAATACTTGCCATAACTGATTGTAGCTCGCATCTGCAGTTAGAATGGCTGGTGCTGGAGAGGGTACATGCTTCAGAGCGCAGCATTGGGGCATCGAGGAGTTGAAATACATGGTTTGGCTCCTTGTCCACCATCATGAGTCAAGACTCCTGCAGGGCCAGTTCCAAGGGACGGAGTACTAGGCAGAGGCTTGGAACCAGTTAGCTCATGACCTCACCAGTGTCACAGGCATTCTTCGGACTGGTGAGCAGGTCCATCACCACCATGCAGACCTGAAGAGACAGAAGTAGGACCTACTGAACCAATGGATACAGGAGGCCTGTGGGATGCAAGATGCCCCACAACTGAGTAGGTAGCCATGGAATGCAGTATGTAAGAAATTATAATTGATTCTGTATAATGGATAGGTATGTCTCAATATCCCTTCATTTACTTCACAGCTGCAGGTGACCATGCTGCGAATCAACAAGCCTATGCAGATAGGCTGCTAAGGCTGCACCACCAGGCAGGTTAGTGATTATTCTGCATGTATTGTTATATAAAATAGGGGAGAGAGCCTGAAAGAAAGCGTTGTAGTCCAATAATACAGCCATAAAATGCCCTGAATAAGTCCTCTGCATGTACTGTTATATAAAATAAGTCAGAGAGCCATAAAAAGAGTGTAGTAACCCATTAAGAAAGGTAAAATATGTCCGGAATAATATCTCTGCAGGTACTGTCATATAAAATAAGTGAGCGAGCCTGAAAAAGAGTGTTCTAACCTATTAATAAAGGTATAATATGTCTTGAACATGTCTTCCATATGCACTGTTATATCAAATAAAGGAGCGAGCCTGTGGAAAAGTGTGTAATGTAATTAATATAGGTATAAAACCTGGAGTGTGTCTGTGTCACTTACTTTGAAATGTTGTTGTACCCTTGCATTATACAAATAGTACTGTTTTAATAAGTGCTGGCAGCCCAGAGTTGGGCAGTCCCATCTAAAGTGGGTGATGGAAGTGCTAGTAGCTGTGAAGCATATATACAGTCCTCAACAGTCAGTTACTGGCTGGCATGCATAAGTAAATCTGGCACATGAGTAGCTTGTTAATTTGTTCCCCAGAAATGTGAGTGTGCTTCAGGAAATGCAGGGTTCTGTACAAATTGAACTGAAAATGTCATGTGAACACATCCAGATATGTAGATAACGAAATATAAATAAAATCAAGAAATATGTAGCAGTAACATCTGCATCTTGGACAGTTAGTATGTCAGATATAGGTCAGGTATATAATGAACTAGCCAAACCCATTACACTTCCTAATGCATGTTGGCAAGTGTAATAATACATGCAGGGGCTATACATCTGCAGTCACTAGGAATCTAGTGTAGACTAAAAGTACTTATAAGATGTTAATTGAGGTTTCTTTCTACACCCTACTGTATGTGCATAAACCATGCAATTCCACACATCAGTGGGTATGTGTAATCTCAAACATTTGTTGGGACATATGTCCTAGTGTTCTATAAATATCTGCATTCACTTTGATGCATGTGCCCTGTTCAAACACCACAATCATGGTGGCCTGTTGCTACCAATCATCCCTGCATGCTGTTGGAATGTCCACTATCGTTCAATATATGCATGTGTTATGCTTGTTGTTCAACTGTTGGAACCTTGGTGTGTTGGGTTAATGGGAATATTACTGCATGCTGTTACAACTAATCTGGAATACTGTTGTTTATGTTGTAATTAAACACACCTAATCAAAGAACGTATGGGAAGGCCGGTCCCAGCGGACCCACCTGTCCCTCCTCAGCTGGCGAGAGCACCTGGCACCAGCAGGTCCAGTGCCCAGTCTGGGCTCTCCTCCTCCGTTAGTCCTGTGTCACCTTCGGGTGGAAGTGCTGCAGGGGGTGGGGCTCATCCCCCTGTGCAAGCGTGGGTGGAGAAGGGCCACCTGTCACCCTTCGAAGGGTCCGGGTTGTGGTGCGTAGGGAGATCCAGTGTTCAGTCGCTGATCTCCTACGCCAGCTCGAGGCGAGAGTGGCGTGTCTCATGGGTGAGCCTGCCCATCCTACACAGCCCCCAGCACAGCCACCCTTGGGGCTGTGAAGGTGCAGTGGTGACTGCCCATGGGTGGGGAATCTCAGTTCAACTGTTACCATTTGTGGGCTCATGGGCTTGCGATTTCCAAACATCCATACCAGTCAATTGTGTTCACCCACCCCATGTGTCATACACTGCCCCTGTATGCGTCTTGTTTGTCTTGTCTGTTTACCTCCCCAGCCTACCTCCCCAAACATACCTACTTCCTCTACCTCACTTTCAACTCTCACCTGAAAAAAAAAAAGGGCAATCTGTACCCACAAAAAAATTACGCCCCATACATAGCTGCCCATTTCACACACATGTCCGCTGGACATGTAAACTGCTAATTATAATTGGCAGTACAACATACTTTGTTGTCCTCACCCCTCTCCCAGGGGTGGAAGGTTTCAAATTTCACTCCAAATTTATTGCATATGCACATCTGTTGCTGGTAAAGAAATGGGCAGCTATGGACCTTCCCTACACCCATCATGCACATCCTGAGCTGGTTTCCCTACTGTCTTTCCCTCTTTGTGCCCCCTTTTTCACCACTTTCCTATCTCCCCATTTTCTTTTCTATAAAAGAAATTAGCACAGGGGTTAGCGGGAGTAAGCACTTTTAAGCAGCAGTAAGCAGGTTAAAGCAAGTGTGCGCATGTGTGCGCTTAGCTAAGCATCGCTAAGTGTCACGCAAACCATCGCAAACCTGCTTACAACTGCTTAATGTCAGGGCCCTTGTTCTGCTCAGCAGCAAAAGAAAACACCTCCGCCAGTCTCGAACCCCAGACCATTGACACAATAGACTGCATGAATTACCACTAAGCCACAGCAGCTACACAATAATCTGGTGCTTAAATAAATATATCATGCATTTCAATGACTGAATGTAAATGAAAGGTAGGCCATAACACAAAGCTTGTTTTGTGGATCTTTACCAGCAATTGTTGTGAAATGCATTACATGAGTGTGCTATGAGAAGCAGCCATTCTAGCAGCAAATAAAGTTACAGAGGCACTTTAAAACCCCCACACAGTATCATAGCAGGACAAACAGTGGCAAATCCGATTAGGGCAGAGGCCATACTACCCAACTGTGACTACCTTACAGGGATGTCCCTGATGGTGACACATATTTAAGCTGTGTCCCTCTGAATCCCTCTGAAAAGTACTGACGTCAGTCAGAAAGGTGGGGTATTACACAATGAATACAGACAATAATAACAGTATACACCGCTTGTACTTCATAAAAGGAGTATGTATCCATATGCACTGCTTCACACAAGTCTAGACATTTACTGTCTCTATGATGTGTAAGGTGTACTTCACATTTAACTACCTATCCCTGACTCCATGCAAAGGTGTATCTGAGTGTTTCATAGGCCTTGAGACACAAGCACACAGGCATAGCAGCTATGCTGCTGTTACACACACTGCAAATAGCTGTGGTAGGACTTCCACAAGCATACCCTTATGTAGGAGTACAACACAGAAATACCAAAGGATGTAGCCATGTACTGGTAGCAACTGACTGTAACAATGCCATTGTACTAGTGATGAAAACACCTGTGGGTTGCACAGACAAAGAATAACATTGTTACATTTGACTACCATCTGGATAGGGCCACAGTTGAGAACTATGCAGACAGACCACCTGCTTGATAAACCAACAGGTATACACCAATCCTTTAAGTCCAGTAAGATAACATTCACACAATAATACATAATGCTCTCTGTATGTCAGCAACCAACCCACACACTTTAAATACACTTGTGTGTTTAGAGTCTACCAAGGATGCAGGTCGGCATACACAGTACTGGAATTGTCCAGTTGTCCTGTGAACCCTGGGCTAATGTCAACAATAAAACCACAAACCCTGCAGAAGTGAGTACATTAATATTCACAGTATAAAAGTTCACAAACAGTTCATGTGCCAAATGAATACTTCTCAATAACTACGTTTGTATGGCAGTCAATTATATGAGTAGAAAATAAACTAAATAGTCACATAAATGGTTGTGTAAGCATTAGTAGGGGTGAGTTAAACTCTACACTGATAGCTCTGTACTGCAAGTGGCAACAGTCAGGCCTGAGTACAACATGTACATCACTGTCAACACCTCTAGCTTCAGATATAAGAAGTATACCAACCTTCTGACTTACACAACAGTGTCCACAGCAAACAAGCATGGGCCCCACTCTGGAAATCTGAAAGGGCTATGCCTATATACCTTAGCAATTTATTTATTGAGTTGCTATGACAGTGAGTACTGCAATTACCACACAGCAGGCTGTATGCATCTACCAAATTCTGGGCACCAATTGGTGCAGAGGGCATCACATGCACATGCCCAGATAACTATAACAGCAGATTGTACTTGCTATCCCCACATGCAGTAATTACATTGCACGTGTCAGCATCTACTGACAAACTCTATAACTGAATAAAGAAACCTTACTTAAGTAAATATTATATTTACTTCTGTAAAACCGAAATATATTAATTAAGAAAAAAAAAAACATAATTAATAAGCGATAAGAACAAATAAGAAAAAAACTTTACTTAATAAAAAAAAAACCTTGAAAGCTATACACAGATGGACCTGAGAGTGAGTAACAGGTATGTAACAGATTTGTAGTTACCGGCAAGTAGTAGATGTTTATGAATAGTACTGTACATACCCAGAAACATGCACAAGTGGCAGCATTAGGTATGTATGCAGTGATGCCATGCATAACCACTGCCATGGACAAATTAGTGTGTAGCTGTGTGCAGTGGGACATAACTGTGACATATGTATCACAGCATTATGTGTTGAACATCCGAACATGTTACCTATGGTCTGTACAGTGCTGCGTATAATGGCAGTTTGGGAGAGTAGTGCAAACACCTGTATAAACTTGGATGTGACAGAGTATGAGATGCATGATAGTAACATAATTTGTAGCTTAGCATTGGCAACTGCTGTACCAAGCTAGTAAAGTAATGTTAGCATTTGCAGCTATATATACTCCCTGTACTATTACTGTATGCACACATGTGACAACTGTCCATGTGGAAGCAAGGCCCAACAGGTCATCCGTGAGGTGTATGGACTTACAACAATGTGGACCCTGTGTGTGCGTATGGCACACACATATGGAGAGATATGTATGTGTCTGATAAATTAGCATCTGAACATGTGCATAAAGCAAGGGACATACTGCAGGGTGAACAATTATATGTTGTTGCAGGTTGTTATGTGCATTTTTATATGTAGGTGGTAGTATGTGGCAAACAAGACAGCATTCAGTGCTGGCATATGACATGTGGCGTTTAAATGCCATGGGTATGATTCCTCAGGTTTTAGTCTTCCAGATAGGGGGTCCTGCTAAAGGTACATGGGCTGAGACCACCTTCCATGCATTCTGCACAAGACTGTGCAATATCATTACATAACTGCATTCCTCTCAACCTTTGCATAATTGATATTCCCACCATGAAAGGTGGACTGTATATGTGCCTATATGTATATCTATATGTACACCAATGTATGTTCATATGTACACCCAAGTTCAATGTTGTAAACGTATTGCCATCCCTCTTGTTAAAAGCCCTGTACCCATGAACTACCACATAGGTGGTAGTCTACTCAACACCGAAAGTGTGATGAGAGACTACGGGACAAAGGTGGACAGTAGTGTCCCTATTGATAATCACAGTGCCACACTAGTCATGTAAACTGAGTACGGTCCACATGTAATCAGAAAAGGTGTGTCATCCATGGAAAAAGAGGTCAGTGTTCCACTGTACTCATCAGTCATAACACCCATCATAGAGTACATTGGCCCTGTCGGTATGTACCTCAGAAGACATCCACAGCAACTGTAGACACCATACACATACCTCACAAAGAGTAATACCAGACTCAAACAGATGCCCTATGCAGACTGTCTTACAAAACTACAGCTACACTGTGTCACATACCGCCTACCCAGAGGCAAACTCTGCGTAACATACAAAGCTATGCCAAACCCACAGGTGTTGGACATGCTCCATATATACAGAATAAACTCCATACAAGTTACACACTGTACATATCTAAACCCTGTAATGTGAAAAAGCAGAACATGCTGGAGAGGTATATCATCTCAGACACATACCATACTCTGTAACTAACCACCTATCAATAGCAAATGAAGGTCCTCATTAGCAGTTGTCATGAATAAACATGATGAGTGGGCGTGAGATAGGAACACAACCAGGAGTCACCACTGTGGCTCTGCATGACAGGGGCACATGAACCTACATTACATGGGTGTTGAAGGGTAGGGTACCATATGGCTAGGCTTCCATAGGCCCAATGGATAATAGCCTATTAGCTACCTAGGACCTGATACACCTTTGCATGCACTTGTTGCATTACTAGCTATGTGAGGTTGACTAGGTGTGATGGTGAATGTGTAGGCGAATGTGTCAAAGTTATGTGTATGTGTGATAGCCTAGTGAGAAACTGTGTATATCATGGTATGTAGTGTTGCAACTCAAATCCCACCAAAGGATACGTATGCTATTGCTAGGCAGGAAAAGCAGTAAGGCATACGGTGTGACGTAGTCCCATGGTGTTGACCAGAGTGTGCCATTGTGGGCTTAAGCAGTACATGTATGCTTATTGATTGTTAACACTAGTGAATACAAATCCTGTATGAACAGTAGTAATACCTGAAGCTGTAGGCCTAAACATCACAGTATGGTTTATATCCACATTTCTTGGACACACTGTTTTGTTTGTTACCTGTAGTCCTCACACATTACAAACCTCAGGCATGAGGTTTTGTAGGTGCTGACACACAGTACTGTATGTTACACAGGTAGAACTGATCTGGGTTGCCATACCTTTGTGTCCTGTAGGTATGTCTGATGTGTGTGTGGGTATGCCTGTAACATGGCCTTGGTGGTATGTGTGTCACAGGATATATGTGCATATCTAGCGACATGTGTAGTGCATTACAGCAGTATGCCACCTATTGTGATGAATGTGCATATTTGTTACTGAGGGGTTTGCTATAAACAAGTAGCGTGGTGTACTGATAGTACTTACACTGTACTTAACATTCATTTCAATGAATGACAAATGTCTGCATGCATTAGCTTCATGCACAACCCCTGTGGCTAGGTAGTGCATTGTGTCACATAGAGTGTGCCATGTACTGTTTTATATCCTTACATACTGGTTCCACTTTGTTGCTGTGCAGAACATGTTTAGGAATATAGTATGTGCCAGGCACTGTCAGGCAGTTGTGGGCTGATCAGTCCTATGTGGTATTAAAGGTGTGTATCTACTGACAGCCAATAGGTTGCTATATATGGCATTTAATTGATGTCTGTACTTTAGCATGTTAAGTGTGCCACATGACTTGCTCACAATAACTGGTTTATTGTCTTACAGGAATATATCTCACAACAGGAAGCCGGCCTATTCCCCTGAGGATGAGGAGGTCATCTTTGATGCCCTGGTACAGCATTACAACTTGCTGTTCTCCAGATCTAGCCAGGACTAGCATGGACGTACTGCACTGTGGCAGGATGTTGTCCGTCGGGTGAATGATGTAGGTATGCATAACCGGACTTATGAGCAGGTACGCCATCACTGCAGTGATTTAATCAGACATGTCCGGCAGCATGTGCCTCTGATGTCCACAGACAACAGCTTGCCACAGGTGGTGGTGCATCAACACATCCCCCCTCACCAGAGTGGAAGAGCTGCTCCTCAGTGTGGTGGCTCCTGGCCAACCAGTACAACAGACATGCGTCATCATGGAGGCCGGAGTCACCCAGCACGTAGATACAGAACGTGCAGGAAACATGGCATATCCGTAGACTACTGTTAGATCAATTGTTAGAACATGCATGTACCAGATGTGTACTGTGTATTCAGAAGATGTGGAGCCTGGTGACATGCAATAGTAATAATTTGGAACATAATTTGTATGCCTGTGACTGTCACCTCTTCTACTACTGTGGAATTGCAAACACACAGCAGCAATGCCATAGTTGACACTGACAAACTGTCTCATATCCTTCTAGGTCCCTCTGGTGTAATAGCAACAAGCACACCCATGCTGGTGAGTGTTCTACATTTAATATAGCATATAACATGTGCATGTCATAGGAGACTTGTAGGCCATATACACATGTAAAACACCTACACATAATGCATGCTCTGTATGTTCTCTGTGGGACTATGCACATCCCAGTAACATGAGTATCAGGCTCAAACACATGCAATACACAGAGCATCCCACCAATTGTGGTACACTGTAGTGGCCATTGTATAGGCAGAGTCGATACACATGCACACAACATACACCACTTTGTCATATGCAGTTAGTGTTAATTTGATACACATGGTGTATGTAGACACCTGCTGTAAGGTCATACTCCAGTATCCCAAATGTCAACAACACAGCACACATACTATACCTGGGGGTAGAGGACTATCTTGTGGCAGTGTGACATGCTTCAACACACAACACATTCATGTGAGGCAATGCTCCCTATTGAAAACCTTACATACCCATGTAACAACTGGCTGTGAAATGGTTAATGTAGCCAAAGTGGTGCAGGTCAGGTGCAGCAAGATAGTTGCCAGTGTGACATACATTAGTGGCGTTGAGTGACCACATGATGCTGTATGATGATGGCTCATGGTACTACACTACATCCAGTTACAGTAACTACAGTACCACACATAGAATTCATTGATATACACCTGACAGTTGTGTGCATCCAGCCATGGCATGTATACCTACGAGTGATGGTGCACAGGACATTAGAAATCATTCCAGACTTGCACAGCAATGTTGTGTCCATGTACACATTGTGTTCCAAGGTGAGGCCAATCATTGAACAACACACATGCATCAAAGACATGTATACTGTTATCAACAAGGACTCTCCACACTCGCACTGCATGCTGTTGACCAACACACATCCTGCATGCTGACACGTGTGATAGGACTCTTTGGCTTGTGATACTGTACTGCACCATCAACCACTATTGGATATGTTCCATATTGTTGTTGGTGTGTGTGTGTGTGTGTGTGTCAACTTGACTGAGTAGTATATGTGTGCATGTGTGCATGTGTTCATGTGTGCATGTGTGCATGTGCGCTAACATCCTGTACAGATTGTGAAGTGTGTTTCATGTCTTCCTCTTACAGGTGCTGAGGTATTGGATGAGTGCAGCAGGGAACCTGAGGTCACTCCCACAAATAGTGGGCATGATGACACATGTGTAGTGGCACAGGCAGGTTTGTCAGGGTCTGTCGGTCTGCCAATCAACAGTACACAGCTGTCTACCCCATCTATATGCACATTCATACTGCCGATACATCCCTCAACACCAATGGCCTTAGTGGAGGAACAGCATACAGTAGGCATCGACCAGGATAGTGTGGTATCTATGGCACATGCAACCCCACACAGCAGCCATACCCAGACACCTGGAATTGTACCACATAGGCATATGTCCAGGGGTGCTTGTGGGAGCACTGCTGGTCATAATGCCCTGGCAGACATGCCCCCACATGTCTCACAACCTCAGCTATGTTCCGGTCTGCAATGCAGGCACAGGCACGTATGGAATGGTACCCCAGCCAGGGACTAAGGGTGCAGAGGGCTCACAACACCTCTATCAATGACAGTATCCGTGACCTTGCCGGTGCCATCCATAATTACACCGAGGTCATTGATAGAAGTTGGGGGGAGACACTAGATGTCCTCTGCAATGTAATGTCCATGTGCCAGGACAGTGCAGGATGACTTAGACATCAACATGGACATATGCCAGCAACATCATCAGCTGGCACTCGTTGTGGACGACACACAAGTCCCAGCCACTCCCGTAGTGGCAGTACCAGCCCCAGCAATGTTGGGGCTGGGCTGTCAATAGACCATCCTAGACGACCACATGCACATGGCTCTGGCCAGTCCCTGCAGGGATGTGGTTCCAGTCGACATCCCTCTGCCTCTAACAATAGTACCCAGTCTGGCTTGGTACCCGATACTGTCCGTGGCACCCCTGGCATGCACAGGTACTGTGTCCGTGGCCGGAGACTGTGACCTGTACAGCCTGGAAGGTACAGTCCATGGCTGTCCCACAATCACCCATATGTGGCAGCCACAAGGTGGAAATGTGTGCATGCAGACACACACACATACACCAAACACCTAGGGCTAACACATACACACACATATTACACCAACACTGACCCATACTGTACTGTTGTCCCTCACACAAACACACACACATACATGTCGATTGGATGGGTCATTGTCGGGCTCTGGCAAACCAATAACACACCCTGTGCATATGATGACACTGTGCCACCTCCTGTCATCTGTGACAATGATGCAGGAACAGGCTTACATGGTGCTGATGCACAGGGTGACCTAATAGCAGTGTAGTAATGTTAGCATGTTGTCAACAGCAAGGCATACAGATATCCTTGTAGGTATATCTGAGCAGGCATGATGCATTAAAACTATGATTATCAATGCAGTATTGTTTACACCAGTGTTAATTCCAATAATGTATTGTCCACCCATGTGCCACTTGACTGATGTGTGCGGTACTGGCAGCATGTGTTGGTGAGTGGATGGTATGTGTGTGATGTGTGCAGTACAGATTTGCATGTGTACATTTGTGAACATGGTGGAGGTGCACCATCTGCATGTATGTGCATAGTGGACACATGGGAAGGATGACATGCCCTGTATTACACAGTGTTAACACTTCATATGTCCTATTGGTGGCCAGTCTGCATTATACTACACATATGTTACAATTTGGATACGCATGTGTGTATGACATGGTTTGACACTATGCTGTGGGTAATACTGTTTATATCGGTCATTGTTATGCATACTGGTAGTATACATAACCTCAACAGCCTGACTTTACCCAATCGTTAGCTGATGTCTTGACAACTGACACACAGATGTAGGATATGCAGTAGCATTTGTGTCCTTCCAGTACTATACTATACCAGTAACCAGTGGTATTGGCCGCCACCCATTCCTGGGACCACTCCTGTTTGGCATGTAGATGTCCCAGGTACAAGCAAACACACTAGGGATATCTCCCTCCAGATCTGGTAATGCATACAGTGGCCTACAATGCATTCTCCAGATGAGACACTTATCCTCCACAAGGGTTTCATACAGACAGATACATGTTGACCAACACATGCTGTAAAGCTGTAAGCCAACTATAGCATAGTCATCCACATTTACAATACATAGTATCCTGACAGTACCACATTGTTAGTAGCCCACAACATGTAGCAGGGGTACCAATGTGTACATACAGCCACATGTTATGTCATCTGTCCTTTGGTATTCACATTTCAAAAGGTATGCTGATGTCCCTCAGTGCATCACATATGCATGAAGGGGTCTGTATGCATATCCACAGAGGTGTTGCACATCTGTAATGAATGGCCATTATTTACAGACTGTGTTGTGTTTGAACATGTCTGACATATACCCCAGGCATGAACCCTCACTCACACTATTCTATAGAAACTGTCATGTGTGTGTGTGTGTGACACAGATGACCTAGGCCACAGATCACTACAGTGGCTGGCCTTGACACATACATATATATATATATATGTGGCCTAAGGTCTGAGAAGCAGCAGCACAGACTGTCAATGGTAACAGATGTCTTTGTGTAGAAAGCAGGCATCACACCTATGAACTCATTGAGGTCACATGTACATATATGTATTTGCCACACAGATAACAATTGAGGTCACGTGTACATACATGTATGTGCCACACAGATACCGGAAGTGCGCAATGCCCATTCTGTTGTTTTACTGATATGTCATACAGTTGTAAAAGCAAAATCCACAACACATTAACCAACAGTGTCATACACACTCAGCAATTGCAGGATTCAAACCCCTACTTAACTATGTTATGATACTAGAGAGATCTGCATTAACACGATGCGCTATATGCTTTACTGGAACTTTTCATTTCCACTGCTGTATTTCTGGCATGTGTTTTCACAGGCTCCAAAAAGGGAACTCCTCTCAAAGGAAATCACACACCCCCCCCACCCCACACACTCAGCAAATGCAGGATTCAAACCCCTACCTAACGATGTCATGATACTACAGAGATACGCATTAACACAACGCGCTATATGCTTTACTGGGTGCTTTCTTTTCCCCTGCCATATTTGTAGGCTGCTGACATCATCAGACTTGCTAAAGAAGAATCTACCTCTTTTCATGTGTTTACCTAGTCTCCAAAAAGGGTACTCCTCTCACAAGAGATCACACACGGAGAGCAATTGCAGGATTCAAACCTCTACCTAACTAATTTATGATACTACAGAGGTACACATTAACATGACTCACTAAATACTTTATTGGGTGTTTACTTTTCTCCTGCTATATTTCTACAATGCTGACATCATTAGACTTGCCAAAGAAGAATCTACCTCTTTTCATGTGTTTTCCTAGTCTCCAAAAAAGGCACTCCTCTCACAAGAAATCACACGCACGCACACACACACACTTACACCTCCCCCCCCCACACACACACAGAGCAATTGCAGGATTCAAACCCCAGAAAAACCAGAAGAACGTGAGCACTCCAAAGGACACCAACTTTATTCACAAACAGTTAAGTGCTTTCCTCTCCACTACAGAGACTTCCTCAGAACAAAAATCACAGCTTTACCCAACCAAGTTAAATACACCCATAAACTATTCAATTAAGCAACAATTAAAATGCTTAAAGCAATACCAAACTCCTGATGTTAACATAGTTCACCACTTTGTTTTAAAAATTCTTAAAAACAAGATTTAAACAAAATGTTACATTGTTTTATGTTAAAAATGTGTTTACATAAATTGACAAACCAAAAACAATTTTTTTAAAAAAGTTTGTTTAAAAACCTAAGTTCTCAAATAAACTAACCTGAAATTTGGTCAAGTTTAAGAATGCTAGCAATACTAATGGTTTCATTAATGCCTGGAAATCTAGAGGCATCCATAAACAATTGCCATTTTAATTCCATTACATCCAAGTGCACATCCAAAATATCCCCTTTTTCATCCTCCTTGAGGTGTTGCAAGACCAAAAATTTGAAACAATGTGTGGTATGTTCACTTATATGCCTACATAGTGCATTGGTTACCCTACCATGCATAATGTCACCTAAATGTTCTCCCATTCTAATTTTCAATTTCAAACCCCTACCTAACTAATTTATGATACTACAGAGGTATGCATTAACACAATGTGCTATATGTTTTACTGGGTGTTTTATTTTCACCTGCAATATTTGTAGGATGCTGACATCATCAGACTGGACATGGTAATGTGTGTGCACTTTGTTTTATGCAATCCCAGGAATGAATCATGTGGGTCAGCAGGTGTTAACAGCTTGCACAGGACTCCACAATTCTTAGATTGAGTGATCTCTCTGTGGACAAATTCCCATTCCTTCATATGACAATACATATTTATGCACAAGTTGTTGCATTTGTGGATACAGCATGTGTCTGTGATGTTGATAAAGGGCTACTCAGAGTCTATGTAGGACATGCGTGGCTCCCTTCAGTGATGTGTGTCCTGGGTGGCTGCCTTGCAAACAGTCTAGCAAGTTTGGGAACCATGATCTGCCCATGATCATACCACAGTTGGTAGGGCTGTATGTTTGTCGGCTTCCAATAGCTCTGTTTATGACTTCAATCATGATGGACTGAATGGCCTTGCAGATCAGACGTCATAGGCTTATAGGACTATAGTTACCATGGTCTGTTGTACACCAACACTTGTGGAGTGTGCCATATGTTGCTGTAACACATTCAACAGTTTCAGATCCTGTAGAGAGGGTGTGGCTCAACAGACTGTTCAGGTGCAGGGTCTGTTTGTTCTGTAGTTAATTTATGACACATATCGGGAAACAATGTCATCCAATTGATGCCATGTTTTTGGCTTTGGACGGAGCTGTTTACACATTCTACATGTGAAATCTCCTGGTATGATGATAGGGACATTAGTCAGTGGGAGGTGGGTATGTATGTATGGGCCTGTCTGACTGGATGTCGGCATTGTCAGTCAGGTACAATTGGCCCTGACTCAGGAGATATATGTGTGTCACACTCACCAGGCTGAACAAGGAGAAGGACACTTTAAGCTGTTTGTCGGGTGGCAGGTTCTGCCATATTAAACATGCACTCAGGTCACTCCAAAGCAAGTACAAATATGGCTCCATCATTGTCCATGCTGGTGTGAATTACCTCAAACGTTCCTCCCTGGACTACATGACATGGGACATAGAGGAGCTCTCTGATCATGCATCCCAGGCCACTATGACCCTGACCTTGTGTAGCTTCTTACCCTCACCAAGAATGATGGCACAGTATACAGACAGTAATGTAGAGATGTAGCTAGCAAGTTAGGCTGGTGCCAGGCAAGCAAGTCTGGTAGTCTCAAAATAAAAGTGCCAGCACCTTGGAGAATCAAATAATAAAGTTTATTTTAACATCAAAAAGCTGATAACTAGACCGGTTTCAGCTCAAAGCTTTCCTCAGTAGTACATTGAAGTAATTGAATGAAGCTCTTATATAGCTAGAATAAGTAGATTCATGACCTCATTTCCTGTAATTAATTAAACATGAAAAATGTTATAGTGATAAATCACAAAGTAATACATTATTTCACTAGCATCCATCTATGCATGAAATTCATGTTTAAATGTCAATATAGAATAAACATATAATTAAAGCAAAATAATGTGAGAAAACATAAAAAGGGAAAAAAGTAATTATTTATACAATAAGAAATAAAATTACTTACTGCAAAGTCATAATTTGTCATTTAACCCTTGGGAGAAAAGTCCCCCTAGTTTAATAATCCACCTTCTCTCCTTGGTATTAAGAATATCGTGCCATCCTGATTTGAAGGAACGATCCCCCAAAATTCGATCAATGATTGTAAAGGTGAATCTGGCATTTGAATGTTTCATTGTGTGTTTATAAAGTGCATTGGTGATTCTGTGATTTCTGATGTCCCCTAAATGTTCTGAAATTCTAATACGGAACTGCCTCGATGTCTGGCCAATGTAGAAGGCCTGACATGTGCAGGTGGCTAAGTAGATTATCCAATCCGAACTACAATTTCCGAAGAAATTGATGTCGTATACCTGACCAGTGTTTTTGCTGGTAAAACTTGTTGTTTTGAAAATGTAGTTACAAAAGCTACAATGGCCACAAGGGAAAGTACCAATGAGCTTATCTCCAGTGAGTGTCCTTTGTGTATAGTTATCATGCTTAATGTTTGTTGTTTTTTTGTAATGGGAAAAATGGGAACACAAGGATTTGCCCTTTCTGTAGGAGAAGTAGCAACGTTCTCCTAAATAATTTTCTAAAAGGGGGTGCGATTTGAGTATATTCCAGTGGTTATTGACAATGTTGATCAGGTTTCTACTATTTCGGCCATAAGTCGTAACCAATCTGCATATGTCGGAACCATTAGTTTTCTTGCTTGTCTTGTATTCTAATAGAGAATGTCTGGGTATAGTATCACAAGTTTGGACCACTGAGTTGATGATTTGTGATGAGTATCCCTGGATAAAAATCTGTTGGTTAAGTCCTGTTGATGTTTGGTGAGGTCTTCCCATGCGAAGAACATATTCTTCTTATTCTCATAAATTGGGATTTTGGAATATTTTTAGTGATATGTTTCGGGTGAAAGCTGTTTGCATGTAGGAGAGTATTGTACTGAGGAAATTTTCTATAGACAGATGTTTGAAGTGTATTATCAGTCTGTCTTTTCAAATGGACATCCAAGAAATGAATTTCATTGAGATGATGTTCTTCAGTGAATTCAATACCCCAAATATTGCCATTTAAATATTCCAAAAATTCCCTAAGATATTCGTTGCCTCCTTTCCAAACCAACCAACAATCGTCCAGGTATCTCCTCCATATGTCTATTTCAGGTAAATATATATTGTGCATTGGATCGTAAATGATTGTTTCTTCTATGTATCCCATGAAGAGGTCCGCGTAAATGGGCGCGAAAGAGGCTCCCATGGCTGTTCCTTGTAATTGCCAATAGCAATCCTGTTGGAAATAGAATACGTTTTTGGTCAAAATGTGTTCCGCCATACATAGTAGAAGTGTATTCATTCCTGGTGGATATAAATTGACTTTATATAGCCAGAATTCCAATGCCATTAGGCCTGCCCAGTGAGGGATACTGGTATATAGAGAGGATACATCCAAGGTGCACATAAGCCAGTCCGTGTCCAACTGTGTATCGGTAACTATCTGCAAGAATTCCGTAGTATCCTGTATTCTTGCACGAATAAATCTCAATAATGGTTTCAACTTTTCAGTAAGAAAGGCCGAAAGAGGTTCTGTGAGTGAATCGATGCCTGATACAATTGGTCTGCCAGGTGGTTGTTCTATGGATTTATGAATCTTTGGTAGAAGATATAGATATTGTTTGGCAGGATCTTTAACTGTCAGATGTTTCTTTGTTTTCTCTGAAATTATACCATTCTCAACTGCCTCTTCAAGAAATAAATTGATTTCAGTTTGAAAACCAGGTGTTGGATCAATATCCATCTTCATGTAATGGTGGTGATTGGATAGTTGTCTGTAAGCTTCACCAAGATAGTAATCATTGTCCATAACCACAACCGCACCCCCTTTGTCTGCTGGAATGATGACAAGGTTAGTGTTGTTTTTAAGTTGTGTAAGGGCCAACTGTTCTTGTTTAGAAAGGTTATTGCGCATGATGTCTGTAGAACTGTAATGAAAATGTAAATCTTTAATAACAGCCTGTTGAAACACAGAAACGTGTTTATGCATTGGAGGCATAAAGGAAGATTTGTGAAATTTGAAGTCAGTTGATCTTTGAGTGTCATTATTTGAATCCTGCTGTTGAAAAAATATTTTTAAGTTAATCTTTCTACAAAAGTCTAAAATGTCAGATACAAAAGTGCTCTCATCAATAAAGAAGCCTGGGATAAAACCGAGTCCTTTATTCAATAGTGCATGTTGTTCGTCAGTTAAAACATGTTGAGAAATGTTAAGTACATTGGTATAATGTTCATTTACTTTATCACTGACATGAAGAGTTCTTCCAAACTTGTGACCCCTATGTTTTCTTCCTGCTCTATGTTTCTTACCCCTAAAGGGTGTTGCAATGTTCTACCCCTTTTAGCATTTGGAGAGTCCCCAATTGTGGATATATCTGTATCTGTAGTAGAAGATTCCTCCCCAGATGTAATGTAACCTGTACCTGATTTCTTAAGGATAGACCTAGGTCTTTTTTTCCGATTAAAGGGCACACTCTTGGTGCCTTGAGCAAACCTGACACCCTTCTGTGACTCAAATTGTCTGCCCTTTTGGTAGTCTTCTTTATCACGGGCAAATTTGTGTAATTTCTTACTTTTGAGACTGTTCTCCAAAGTGGAGGCAATTACTTTTTTCCCTTTTTATGTTTTCTCACATTATTTTGCTTTAATTATATGTTTATTCTATATTGACATTTAAACATGAATTTCGTGCTTCTTTATTGAACACTAACCTTGTCATCATTCCAGCAGACAAAGGGGGTGCGGTTGTGGTTATGGACAATGATTACTATCTTGGTGAAGCTTACAGACAACTATCCAATCACCACCACTACATGAAGATGGATATTGATCCAACACCTGGTTTTCAAACTGAAATCAATTTATTTCTTGAAGAGGCAGTTGAGAATGGTATAATTTCAGAGAAAACAAAGAAACATCTGACAGTTAAAGATCCTGCCAAACAATATCTATATCTTCTACCAAAGATTCATAAATCCATAGAACAACCACCTGGCAGACCAATTGTATCAGGCATCGATTCACTCACAGAACCTCTTTCGGCCTTTCTTACTGAAAAGTTGAAACCATTATTGAGATTTATTCGTGCAAGAATACAGGATACTATGGAATTCTTGCAGATAGTTACCGATACACAGTTGGACACGGACTGGCTTATGTGCACCTTGGATGTATCCTCTCTATATACCAGTATCCCTCACTGGGCAGGCCTAATGGCATTGGAATTCTGGCTATATAAAGTCAATTTATATCCACCAGGAATGAATACACTTCTACTATGTATGGCGGAACACATTTTGACCAAAACGATTCTATTTCCAACAGGATTGCTATTGGCAATTACAAGGAACAGCCATGGGAGCCTCTTTCGCGCCCATTTACGCGGACCTCTTCATGGGATACATAGAAGAAACAATCATTTACGATCCAATGCACAATATATATTTACCTGAAATAGACATATGGAGGAGATACCTGGACGATTGTTGGTTGGTTTGGAAAGGAGGCAACGAATATCTTAGGGAATTTTTGGAATATTTAAATGGCAATATTTGGGGTATTGAATTCACTGAAGAACATCATCTCAATGAAATTCATTTCTTGGATGTCCATTTGAAAAGACAGACTGATAATACACTTCAAACATCTGTCTATAGAAAATTTCCTCAGTACAATACTCTCCTACATGCAAACAGCTTTCACCCGAAACATATCACTAAAAATATTCCAAAATCCCAATTTATGAGAATAAGAAGAATATGTTCTTCGCAGGAAGACCTCACCAAACATCAACAGGACTTAACCAACAGATTTTTATCCAGGGGATACTCATCACAAATCATCAACTCAGTGGTCCAAACTTGTGATACTATACCCAGACATTCTCTATTAGAATACAAGACAAGCAAGAAAACTAATGGTTCCGACATATGCAGATTGGTTACGACTTATGGCCGAAATAGTAGAAACCTGATCAACATTGTCAATAACCACTGGAATATACTCAAATCGCACCCCCTTTTAGAAAATTATTTAGGAGAACGTTGCTACTTCTCCTACAGAAAGGGCAAATCCTTGTGTTCCCATTTTTCCCATTACAAAAAAACAACAAACATTAAGCATGATAACTATACACAAAGGACACTCACTGGAGATAAGCTCATTGGTACTTTCCCTTGTGGCCATTGTAGCTTTGTAACTACATTTTCAAAACAACAAGTTTTACCAGCAAAACACTGGTCAGGTATCGACATCAATTTCTTCGAAATTGTAGTTCGGATTGGATAATCTACTTAGCCACCTGCACATGTCAGGCCTTCTACATTGGCCAGACATCGAGGCAGTTCCGTATTAGAATTTCAGAACATTTAGGGGACGTCAGAAATCACAGAATCACCAATGCACTTTATAAACACACAATGAAACATTCAAATGCCAGATTCACCTTTACAATCATTGATCGAATTTTGGGGGATCGTTCCTTCAAATCAGGATGGCACGATATTCTTAATACCAAGGAGAGAAGGTGGATTATTAAACTAGGGGGACTTTTCTCCCCAGGGTTAAATGACAAATTATGACTTTGCAGTAAGTAATTTTATTTCTTATTGTATAAATAATTACTTTTTTCCCTTTTTATGTTTTCTCACATTATTTTGCTTTAATTATATGTTTATTCTATATTGACATTTAAACATGAATTTCATGCATAGATGGATGCTAGTGAAATAATGTATTACTTTGTGATTTATCACTATAACATTTTTCATGTTTAATTAATTACAGGAAATGAGGTCATGAATCTACTTATTCTAGCTATATAAGAGCTTCATTCAATTACTTCAATGTACTACTGAGGAAAGCTTTGAGCTGAAACCGGTCTAGTTATCAGCTTTTTGATGTTAAAATAAACTTTATTATTTGATTCTCCAAGGTGCTGGCACTTTTATTTTGAGACTAACAGTATACAGACAAGCTGATCAATTGTAACAATTGGCTAACATATTGGTGTTATTCAAAGGGATCCAGTGTCTGTCAGTCTGGGATGACATGCTTCACATGCCACATAGTTGCACCTATCACCCCTGGACTTTCAAATACTGGCTATGGCTGTTGCCTCCCCCACAGTGCCTTTTTTGTGCGAGGCTCAGATGACAATCCCACCTCCATGGACAATACAAGGTAAAAGACAGTACGGGGAATGCTGCTCGACAACAGATGTCTAGACCCCAGAATGCACACACGCAAGACTCTCCTCAGTATGGTGAATGTCGATATCTGTGCAGTAACAGACACCTGGTTCAGGCTCCCAAACGCACACCAGTACTACCAGGTTATACTTCATACCATGCTTTTCGGCCACAAGACTCGGACCAACCAACAAATTTAGGGGGAGTATCCGTATACATCACAGATACACACACCTCCAGGTTAGTAACACTACTGGAAGCATTAGAGACCATACATGTGCAACTAACAGTGGGCAAAACTGCCTTTCAGCTTGTAGCCTGCTACAGACCACCCTCCCAAACTCAGGAACCCCACTCAGCTTTCCTGGGAACACTGGAGGCTGTGGCGGTCTCTATAAACATCATTATATGGGGTGACTTCAACTACAGAAACATTGACTGGGAATACTACTCAAGCCACAGCACCCTCGCCCAACGGTTGCTAGACTTTCTAAACAGAAATGCTATGTCACAACTGGTCACACCCACAAGAGGGGTAAACATATTGGACCTGATCATCACCAACATGGGAACTCCATGTTCCACACCAGAGGTATGCCCCTCATTAGTAAGGTCAGACCATACATTTATCTCACTGGACATCCATATCCCATCCCCATCCCAGGTTTTCTCAGTGAAGTACTTACCAACAGCAAACGTCACACTTCACTAAACCAAGGTGGTATCCTTCAAAGACCCTGGGACAGAGGTAAGTATTGCTCAGACCGCTGAATCCTTTACAAATACATTGTATTGACACATACTGGAATGCATGGATCGTGCTATCCCAAATAAGAACAAGACTCACTCCTCCAAAGACAGGGGACCTGTCTGGTGGACCACGGCCATAAAAAAAGCTATACAACAAAAGGAGGGGACTACTACATGATAGAGCATAATCCCAATAAGGGTAGGCATCTCTGATCAGTACTAGCAAGAAGCTACATTCACTCATGAATTCATGTAAGACCCACTTCGAAATGTCAATTGCACCACACACTGAGAACAATCACAAGGCCTTCTTTAGTTATGTCATGAACCTGGGTGTCAACTCCCAGATATGCTGTGTGTTACTGCAAAATGACAATACATACATTGAACCCACAGACATTGCCATCACCCTGGCAAACAGGTTCAGTGCAAATGTCACCCCACCATCCCCCCTACTGAGCAAATGTCCATCCCAACAGAGTGTAGCCTCCCTGACATCACAGATGATCAGGTGGGTAATGCCCTCTCCAAAGCGGACAATGCAGCATCAGCGGGACCGGACGGTGTCTTGGCCTGCATCTTACATAAGCTTCATGATGAACGTAACCCTCACATGATGTCACTGTTCAATATCAGACTTACTACAGGATATGTACCCAAGTAATGGCGTACAGCAACAGTGGTCCTGCTCCACATAGGTGGTGCCACAACAGACCATGGACACTATCGCCCTATAAGCCTATCTAGCCTGGTCTGCAAAGCTATGGAGCATATCATCATGGTACTCATACACACAGACATTGGGAACCTACAGGCACTGGATCCTACACAATTCAGCTTTGTTGTAGGCAGATCTTGCCTCTTGAACATGGTCGGCTTCTTTAAACAATTACCAGGTCCACACAGCCTAGCTGGACGTCGCAAAATCCTTCACAACAATACCCCACTCAGGCATCATACATAAGCTCACCAGCTTACATATCGACACATATGTCACATGATGGATTGCTAAGTGGATCAGGGATAACACCCACATGGTATGTATTGCAGGTGCCATGTCTGACTCTACACCAGTTACACGTGGCATCTCACAAGGCTCAGTCCTGGGACCTGTCTTGTTCAGTATAAATTCCTCTGACGTACAGGCTAACACAGGAGGAATATGGCTGACCATGTTCGCAGATGACTACAAACTGGGTGCCATATCTTACTCTGCAGCTGGCACATGCATCCTTCAAAAGGGTCTCACAGTGATGGATAACTGGTGCCAGAGCCATGGCCTACAGCTGAATGCCATTAAATGCATAGTCATCCCCTTTGGGAATCACATAGTGCCCACACATTACCATATAGGTGTTAATACATTAAGTACGGTAGAAGTTGTTAGGGATGTGGGGACACGAGTAGTTTGTAACCTTGCCTTCGACAATCACATTGCCATAGTGGTTAGAAAGACATTCTATATAGCCCTCCCTATCCCAGCAGGTTTCACATCTGGATCAAGTAAAGTCATTGTGCCCCTATACTCATGAGGCCCATGATTGGATACAATGCCCCATTTGGGATGTACCTTACCCGACACCTGCAGCAACTGTATTGACCACAGAAGTACCTCACCAAGTGGTTCGAGGGACTCACACAGATGCCCTGTGCAATTCGGCTAAGGTAACTCCAGCTCTACTCAGTCGCTTACCACCTACTCGGATGTGATCTGTGCCTGTTGTTTACAGCCATGTTCAACACAGAATTAATGGACATGCTCCATCTCAGGATATCCATATCCCTTAGAGCTACACACTCCAGGGACTTACACCTCAACACAGATATTTATAGGACATGCTGGAGGGACACATTTCTATCCCAGATGCTCCCCTCACTCTGGAATGGGATCCCAGTTCCGCATAGGCTGAGCCCCCCACTGACCCCCTACAGGTGACATATTGATGTGTAGATGGGTGATCGTATGTTTACCCCTGGAATCACTTCTGGGTCCCTGCTGGACAGAGGCACAATAAAGCTAACGTAAAGGGCCTATCTTGTGTGACCTACTATTCACAGGCACATTCTACTAATCAAACAGGGCTGCAAAAGCCAAACACACTCTGGCTAGGCTTATACATGCCCTAGGGCAGATAGGCTAGTATCAACCTATGCACCTATGGTAATGTTCAGGATGCACATTGTTTATTGATGATACTGATTGCGCGTTTTTCCTCTTCTTTGCTTTTACACTTTCTACAAACAACCTAAGTATCTGCAGAACATATTTTATTATGACAGGGTTCCAATATATTACATATGTGCCTGTTGTCATATAACTGTGTGCACATGGCGGATTGGTGAATATTGAGAGGTTCCTGTGTTAACACATGAAACTGCCAGATATGTGTGGCCCACTGCTATACTCAGACATGGCCTAAGTGTGTGGGCATGCCCAGTCTGTCCTTTCAGTGTTCTGTTGCCTGACATTTGTCTCATTTTTTCAAGTGTGTGAGCATGCCCAGTCTGTTCTTTCAGTGTTTTGTTGCCTGACATTTGTCTCATTTATTCATGTGTGAGCATGCCCAGTGTTGACCTTTCAGTATGTTGTTGTCTGAAGTCCACTACATTTGTTGATGTGTGTGAACATGACCAATATTAACAATTATACTGTATGTGTGTTGAAAATCAGGTTCTATTCTTACTGCAGGGCTCACCTTTGTGTCATAACTCGACAGGGATTATGCTGTGCCTGCAGGGTTTCCATGATATACATCGCATAGACTTATCAACATTTCTTCATACAGGCTGACCAGTGCAATACTGTCATAGTTTAGTGGTTCAGTACTATGACTGTAGTGCACAGTATCCAGGGTTTGAGGCCTGTCACTGCTTTATATTTTCATACTGAGCAGACCAGACTGCTTAAGGGCTAGTACAGCAAATATGAGCATGTTGGCTTTTGTTCAGCTATGCCCAACATAGACCAGGCTTGTCCAACATTGCTCAACATTAACCAATATTACAGACCGTTGCCCAATATTGCTCAACATTGACCGCAGTTGTGCTAGTGTTAGTGTGTGCACTTGCTTTATGTATACTTAATGGTGGTGAAAGCTGATTAGCACTGCTTTATATTGCTTAACACATGGCAATCATGCCTCAGGAGGTGCTGCAGGGCTGCCTATGTCGGATGCACATACTGCACTCCCTATACATGTTTGGAAACAGGTAGTGTCAATTTAGGCATCCCTTTCACTATTTGTGCGAATCAGAGAGAGGTATCATTTCCAGGGTTCCTACTGAGCCACTGTATGTGCTATGCGTTGCCTCTTTGCCAAGGTCAAAGCATACTGGGCACGCCTCCTTTTGCCTACTGGGGCAGGCTCATGTTGTTCCTCCTCTGAGTCACGCTCTGCCTGTGATGGCCTTGGCAATGGTGGGGGGCTGTTTGGCCAAGACCTATGCTGCTCCTGCTGCAGCTGTTTTCGCAGGATCATATTATGTAGCATAGCACATACCAAGACAATTTGGGTACATGTAGTTGGTGAGTACTGCAAGGCTCCACCAGATGTGTCCAGGCACCGGAACGTGACTTGATCAGGCCAAACACACTCTCAATTACATTTTGTGTTTGTGCGTGTGCCTCATTATGGCGTTCCTGTTCAGGTGTGTGTGCATTTCTGATGGGTGTCATCAGCCATGGCTCCAGTGCATAGCCAGCATCCCCCACTAGGTGACCATGTGGGATGTCCCCACTGGCAAATGTCTGGTACAGCTGCATCAGATGCCAGATATGGGAATCATGGTAGCTTCCAGGGCAGCCAGCACACACATTCAGTATTATGCCCTGGACATCACACACAACATGGTAGTTGATGGAGGGTAAGCACTTGCAGTTGAAGTAGACCCTACCCTGCTCACTGGCTGGTGCTTTGATGCGTATGTGCGTGCAGTCTATTGCACCCACTACCTCAGGGTATTCCACTATTTTCTGGAAGAGACGCATATTGCTGGCCAATACCTCACGGGAATTGGGTAAATATACATGATCACCTACATGTGCTGACATGGCATCCAGGAACTGGTGCAGTACCCTGGATGCTGATGCCTGTGATATCCCGATCATATCACCAGTTGGTCTCTGGATGGTACCTGTTGCTAATATTCTTAGGCCAACACATACCTTGGTTTCCACTGGGATGGGTTCCCCTCTGTTGGTTCTGTGTGTGAAGCATGGCCTGCACATTTCAACAATTTGCTGCAAGAGGTCTCTGTCCACTCTATAGCACTCCACTATCTCCAGCTCATGTAGCCCTTGGTAGGTTACCTTGGGCCTGTACACTCTTCTCCATCTCCTCACTGTGGGTCGTCCAGCAGCATTTGTGTTGTCACCACCCTCAGCATGTTGCATATGTCGCCTTATAACAGCAATGGTAGCCCCTAACATTTCTTTGTCTCAGTAAAGCTTTTTCAGTTTTCACTTCTATTAGCTTACTACAGTGTTGCAGTGTCTCTTGAGAGAAACATAGTGAAATGTTGTCTGCAGAGTTTTAAGTGCTGGGCTGGGCTGGGCTAGTGTACTGCCTGTGTAATTGCCTGATTCTGATTGTTTTCACCTGCTAGCTCTGCTAGTACTCCCTGGTTAACTTCCTACTATTTGTTGTGCTTCATTTTTCCTTTCTGTTTCCTCAGGGGGGCAGCGCCGTACACACAAGCGCAAACACGTGCACACCAGCTCACACATGCGCACACATGCTTACACTGTCTAAAACTTGCTTATTCTTGGTAAAATGCACACACACAGGCACAAACGCGCTTACACAACTTTAAACAGCCTTATACATGCTTACTCTGACTTAAACGCGTGCACACACGCTTACATGCGCGCACACAGTCTTACTCGGGGGTACAGGCGCACCCGAGTGCATACACGCTCAGTAAGAAACTTTAGTGTTATCCACGGCATACACCTTCAATTTCTTGCCTTTACCTAGCCTACCTATTGACACACCTCTTTCAATGATGTGTAAATGACAGCTGACACATGCCACTCTGCTCCAATGAGCTTCACTTCTTTCATACATACCCCATTGTGATGTCACCTATCTTCTACTCTGTTACTCCCCTTATCCTACTCCTACACTGCACTGAATGTGCTCATTTGCTTTGTAAACTTGCGATTCACTATCCTAACCCTGATTTGCATAGGATTGCTTACTAATGCTTGGTTACATCTCTTAGACTGAGCTTCCACCCTTAGCAACCTCTACTCGGTGGCCATGTTGTCTTCAGCCTGCCATGCCCTTGCATTGTACATTCAAAATAGCAATAAAATCCACATTTGTGGATCTTAATTATTGATTTTCTGGTTTTTAGGGTGCAGCGTGTTTGCGCGGCGCTGAACTACGCTTAAACCCCGGAGATCGGGATGGAAAAAAAATTATTTTATTTTTATTTTGCATCACTGAACATTGCCAATGACCATATTTTTGGCCATTGGCATGCTTCCTCAACTAAATGCATCCTTTTTTTGGAGCTGTCATGGTTCCGTTTTGCTATTTGCAGAACCGTACTCAGTTGTCAACTGAGTACATTTCTGCAGATAACGCTACTCCTACTCTGATAGGTTCGGGTTTCCTGGATCACAAATTTACCTCATTTGCATAGCTTTCGCCTGCAATTGAGGTAATTTGCATATCCAAGCCCTGTCCGTATAGGACTCGTTTTGGGAGCTCTGTTGCACGCCCCTACCCGCTGTTCCTGGATCGCTCGGCGGACATGTTGGCTGCATGGAGTCTTACTCTACTCTTAGACTCTGTGCAAGCCTTCATGTATCCAGCCCAGTATCTGTCAGGCCTGCTTCTCAAAATAGTACGTCGATGTATAGCCAGAACAATTCATCATTTATTTAATATTAACCAAACAACAATTATCCTTCTTGATTTTTTTTTAAAATTCTAGCATAAGGCCACTTCTGAAGAGATGACTTTTCCCCAAAATTGTGCATAATTATAAACAAATTTATAGCCTATGAGTTTCGATTAAATTACCATAAAAATGTGTAGGAATAACAAATACAGTTTTAGAAAGGATATAAATACCATTATGGCTATTTATTAATGGTACTGATATTATTTTTATAATATAAGATGTGTCTGCTGGTGAGACCAATTTTTTGTGTTACTAAAGAGACTGTTTGAGTCTGTCACCCCTGGAAAGTTTTCAGATAAAGTTTAATGCATGGGTTTTGGTGATTTTTCATTGTGGTGCATCAAGAGCTCAAGTAAACTGGCTCTTTAATGTAATTTTGGATAACAGTTCTGATGGTTGCACTTTTTAAAAGTTAGTAACCACAAAGCTCTATACTGCAGCCTATTTGCCATTATTTATTTATTTTATTTATTTTACATTTGCTGACCGGGAGAGTCCAACTGGATTACAAGTCCATTTTCAGTGGAGGCCCAGGTAGAAAAGTTCAAAGAGAACAATTTTTTACAAAACATGGTTTTAAGGACAGACTATTGACATACAATTTCCATAGAAGAGACTTTGACATACATATTAACTAACATATAGGATACATTCGATCTCTACAATATAATATTAAATTTTAGAAGATATTCTTAAGTTTAGGATTCCTGTGATAGATTTACTATCAGAATAAAAGCGGAGAGATGTAAAATAAGGCTCCAAGAGAGCAGATGATGCACACTATAGTTGAGAAGGATAACAAATTGATTCACTATATGTCTATGTATTAGACTTTATATGCAGTTGAACTGATTTTACTCAAGGGGCAAAGTTAGTTTTCATGAGGCTTAAAAAAAGTGTGCCTCCTTTAACTTTGGCTGTAAAACAATATCCTTATAGTGACTGCGAAGAAAACAATGTCACTAAGTTTTAACATATCTGACAAGGTTAAGCTATCTAAGCTTGTGAATAATCTTATAGTTGTGGCTAATTAGAGCAAATACCATGAGGCATGGTTTTGCCTGACTCTTACAGTTAAATATCCCATGGAAAACGTTGTTAATGCAATACTGAAGCAGCTTCAGCTGAGCTGCGGTTTAACTAGTTTGTTTACTTTCAAATTCAGGAGGGTTTCTGGCACAGACCTAAGGATACAAAGGTTGAAGAATGCCCTACTTGTCATTTATCTAGCATTAATTCATGATGCCCGAATCTTTTGAACAGTAAATGGGATATGCAGACTTAGGTCTTTGCCTGAACCAAAGATACCTGCTATTGCTCCCTGGGGAAAAACAAAGTGAATGTGTGTTGCTGTGAAGATCACAATGATTGTTTTCTCAGTAAATTGCAAGCTTCAAGCTGCTACAATATCAGTTCTATACTGTACTTCCTGTTTGACAGACACATCTGAGCATTATTATGGTTAAAGTATCCAGGGACAGGTTTTAATAAAACTGAAAAATGTTGGCTTTTGGTTCATTACAGGAGAGAAAACATTTATGAAAATTGTTATGCCATAATGGAATTAATTACCCTAGCTGTTAAAAATGATAAAAGTTATCTCTTATCAGACATAAACTGAATGAGCATTTATCATCTGTGTATAAATGAAAATGCTTTTAGAAGACTAGAAAATCATATGGGCTTTGTGTAAATGATGTCATGCTTTAAAGATACATGATCTCTGCACTATTTAACTGACTGTCTCCCCTTGTTGTTAACTATTTTGGTAACATAATGGAATATCTGCCTTTGCGCTCTTCTTGGCCATATATTTTACATTGCCTTAAAATGAGAATTACAATATTGAAGGAAGTACACAGTCTTTATTTGCACCATTGAAAAAGATAGTGTCTATATTATTATGCAATGTATTAATTCAGGTTTTCATATTTCAATAATACCACTTTACTTCCTTTATTACTTTATAGGATCATGGGAGGTTACTAGGCTAATGGCCCCAGGGTCCTTACAAGCCTAGCTAAATTCAACCTGTGTTCCCAAGGGTGTCTGGTTCAAGCAGACACTAAAATCAGCACCTATTGCCCCTGTCCAAGAGGGACACAGGTGGAACCCCGAGGTGAATTTCCAGTTACCCATCCAATCATCCAAATTACGCTTAAATAGGGCAAATGAAGGGCTTTGTTTAACAATAATAGGAAGCTTGTTCCAAAAGTGGGGCAACATCTGTGAGACAAAGATGTTTCTCCAGCAAGTTCTGTTGATATCACATACCAGGTTAAGGTCATTTGAGCGAGTGACCCTTGTGCCATTTGACCTGTGAATGTGCAGCATTTCCATTAAAGATGGGTCAGAGATTGCTCTGTATGCATGGTGCAGATCCCCTTTGAGCAGTCTATGTGACATAGAGTAAAGTGACAATGATTTCAATCTGTCTGCATAAGACAGATCTTGAAGACCCTGAAGTTTCTTTGTAAGGAACCTTTGTGGTCTCTCCAATTGCTGCAGGTGTTTGGAAAGGAACATACCAAAGGAAACATTCTACTCTATTATTGGCCTGATGAGGAAAGAGTACAGAGGGATTATAACTTCTATTTTCCTGGTGGCATTGCCCTTACTTATGAGATGAGCAATATAAAATCCCCTTCTTACCACTGTGGAGACATGGTGATCAAAGTTAAGGTTGATGTCAACTTGTGTGCCCAGCTCTCTCACCACTGACTGTGTGCTTAGGGTATTGTTATTGATGTGGAAGTTTGCAGGAACATCACCCTTGACAAAGGGGATGATAATGCAATTCTTTGCATTAAGTTTAAGACTATGATTTTGGCATCCGTCATTATAGGTTCATAGTTTCATAGGTTCATAGGTGTTTACTAGGCTAATGACCACAAGGGCTTTTTAAGCCTAGCCATGCATCACAAATCGCTGATGAGTTCTGATACCCTTGATAGTCTATGTAAGACCTTCTTGCAGGATACTGACATCGTTAGGGGTTTCAATGACTGCTCCCAGTTTGCAGTCATCAGCAAACTTTGTTAGCCACAGTCCTTTAGTTTTAGCCTTTTCTTCAGAGAAGTAGATTCTGAAAAGTTAGGGTCCAAGAACCAATCCCTGTGAGACATCACTGGTTATGGGTCTGCTGGAGGAGATGGATTCCCCTATTTTGACCATATGGGATTTATCAGTGAGCCAGTTTGCAGCCCACCTAACAATATACGGGTTAATACCCATCTGGATGAGTTTATTAATGATGCCTGAGTAGGAGATTGTGCCAAAGGCTTGGCTAAGTCTAGGTAGGCCATATGTACAGACTGGCCCTTGCCTAGGGATTTGGTGACTGCCTCAAAGAAGTCCACCAAATTTAACACGCATGATCTACCCTTGACAAAGCCAAACAGGGTAAGGTCGAGCATTTGGACATTTACTACATCTTTGTTAATAAGGCCCATGATGATTTATTACATGGCCTTGCAGATAAGGCTGGTCAGGCTAATCCTGCAGTCCATGGATGCACCCTCTTTGTGCAAAAGGATGATGGTAGCTGTTTTCCATTCCACTGGGACAAAGCCAGTGCTTAGGCTGTGATTGAAAAGTGTGCCCAATGGTAATGCTAGTTCCTGTTTTAATCCATGTAGAATACAGGCCAGGATGTTGTCTGGTTGCATAGAGGCTGTGTTTTTGGCCTTGGAAAGGGCATTTAAGACCTGCTCCTCGGAGATACTAGGTTGGCAACAGGTATTAGGGATGCTTCGGGGTATATGTTGCAGGGACAGAGGAGTGAAGTTTTCACTGAATCTGTCAGCTAGCAAGTTTGCTATATCCACAGGTTCTATATATGTAGTACCATTAACTATGTGTTCAGCACAAATCTGGGCCTTTTCTTTGAGGGTACAGATGTAAATAAAGAACACCTTGTGGAAATCCTTAGTTAGGGAAACTAATTTGGGTTCATAGTTAGCTTTATAGGCTTCACTAGGAGTCTTATTTGCTTATTTAAGTTAAGGAGGGAGTGCTTCTAGTTTTAAGACCATTCCTTTCTACACATAGACAGCAATTTCTTTCTTCTATTGTATAGCCTATTAATGGCAGTTGTCCACCAGGCAGGTTTATTTTTCCTTGAAGATCTTGCTTTGGATCTATCAGGTGTGGCAGAGTCAACACAATTATACAGGTGCTTGCATAAAGCATTGGTGTATAACTCAGTATAGGTGTCTGTTCCATCAGTGGGGGGAGGGGCTATGAAGCTATTTATGCCGTCACGTAAGAAGTTGTAATTGGCCTTGGAGAAGTTTTTTAGTCTAGTTGTTGCTGGGGGGGGGGGGGGGGGGGCTTGTGTTATAGTTACTTCTAGTGAGATTTATTTATGGTCAGATCTCAACAAGGATGGCCACACACTGGGGGTGGTTCATTGGTCCCCCATATTGGTGAGCACCAGGTCTAGGATGTTTGAGCACCTTCTGGGTGTGTCAACCAGCTGGTCCAGGGCACTGGAGTTAACTAAGTCCAGGAACCTTTGAGCAAGTGAGTTAGAACATATATAATTTGCCCAGTCTATGGACAGGTAATTAAAGTCACCCAAAACCAGGGTGTTTGGTCGTATTTTGATTGACTCAAGTAGATCCAAGTAGGCTGAATGGACATCCTGATTCATGGAGGGGGTCCTATAACTGGCAATGACCTGAAGAGGGGTCCTACCTATTAGTCAATTGCACCTGAACTAATTCAAGGAAATTGTGCTGTTTAACCAATCTACAGGTGTATTTAGCTTTAATAAATATTGATACTCCACCTCCTATATGTCTCATGCCTTCAGGTTGTTGTCTGAACGTGTGGAAAGAAATGTAAGCTGGTATAGCTGGGGTTCTCTCTGCATTCTTAAACCAGGTCTCAGTGACTGAACAAATGTCAGCATTTTCCAGGGTGAGGACTGCTTCGAGTAAGTGCACTTTCTGGTTTATACTCTTAGCATTTAGCAGCATACCCTTGAGGTTGTTTCTAGAGGGTATTTTTACATCGGGAATTTTGCCCTTGTGGCACTGCCTAAAAAAGGCACTATAGTGATGGCAAGAGCCTTAGCCAGCAACCGAAATCCTAGGGGTGACAGATGAAGGCCATCTCTGGCAAAGCATTGAGGTCTGTCGACCATGTCATGCCAAGGTGATAGATACTGGATCCCCTTTGACACCAGAAACTAAGTCAATTGTTGACGTCAATAATTTTTTGTTTGTATCGAGGCATCATCCTAGGTGAAGGTAAAATGCTGCTTAAGGCTAGGCACATACCTGCTTGAGACACAATCAGAGAGCTAAGTCATATCTCTCTTCATATAGTCCAGTCAGGTACATCTCAAGCTGTTCACACCAACATGGACTATGTCAGAGTCATAACAGTGACTGTTGTTGACAGACTTGATTGCTTGTGTGATGTGGCAGATCCTGGCACCTGACAGTCAGCTGACAGTGACCATTTCCTATCCAACCTGATGAGAGGGACATCTGTGTGTCACAATTGAGTCACCTATGGTTTCTGTGTTGTGTCTTAGGGCATCACTTGTGAGACACTAGTGTGTGATAGATTATGTGGACTATGTTCTGCAGAGAGTGTATTATGTGAATCGTGCTTGTGTTTGTGTTTGAGATGTCTATGACCTCCGTATATGTAGGTTTATGCGTTGTTGGTTTGGTAGGTGCAGGAGTTGAGGTGTGCATGCTGACAACCTGCTTAGTATCAGATAAACTGATTGATGAGTGAGAGAGCCTAGATTCTAGGTTCTTGCTATAGATGCATCTCTCACATAATGAATTTGTGTGGATTAGAAGAAGTGGGTTGTCAGTGTACATTAGACAATTGCTACTTTGTTTGGTGTATGTATATTTGTGTTTTATTTATGCCTTTGGTGTGGAAAATATCTGATTTAATCTTATTATGGTTATAAGTAATAAAATATGCCCTTCTCCTTCAACCCAGGACAGAAATATAATGCCTCATTTGGTATCTTCAAACATGTGTCACACCTGAAGTGACCAAAATACTTTCTCATTAAAAAAATCAAGGTCCTAAATCTCAAAAACTATGCACATCATCTCAAAAACCTTGTCCCTCTTCTTGGCATCATATAGTCAACCAAGAGGCCACCTCTTGGCTGACGTAGAGTGCCTAAATGGACCCCATGCTGTCAGATCAATTACCCATTTGTAATGGTAACACGGTTACCTCAGTTACATGCTCAAGGGCAACATTAATAGAGCATGTTGGCGGGATGGGTATATATCATACACAATACCTCTTCTCTCTGCATTTTACTCTTTATGAAGTAAAGTACTTCATTTGCCCTAGTCACACATAATTTGGAGAAATGGATGGGAAAACAGAAATTCACCCCCTGTTTAGCACCTATGGTGCTCATGGATAATGGAAACTTATAGTTTTCCCATTGTATCCTTGTTCTGCCTTCTTATGAGTTATCATATGCAAAATTTAAGGGCTAAAAGCTACCATGGGAATGTAAGGTTAGATTTCTTAAGATCCTCACAGATCAACAACTAGTAAGTACATATGAACCTATGAATGCTCTTATCTTCACTTAAATATTTCCTAACAGTACTTGCAATAATACTATATATTTTTGTATGTACATAAATATTCATTTGATCTGTGTATAAACATTATCAAAATTAAATTTAAAATTGCTTAATATACCTTTTCCTTCTGCCTTTAGTTTACTAGTAATAGGATTCATTACAGGTTAAATATGCATTTTCTTTATATGTACTCCTAATCTTCTAAATTTTTTTAATATTCATAGTGATATAAATTTTAATTATTTTTTTCTAGAGTTAAAGCAATGTTGTGATTAATAACTGGTTAATATTTGTACTTAAAAAGGCATATAGTCCGGGTCTATACTATCTCCCTTCTATACTTTGTATTTACATTATGTGGAATTTCAACCTGTTATTTGTCAGAGCCTCATGGCAGGAGGTTATCTGCTTTGATTCTTGATTGGGGTGCATTCTGAATCAGAGCAGAGTTTCCATGTCCTACCTGTATTTGTGAGGGTTTTCTCTGGGTACACTGGTTTCCTCCCACATTCCAATGCATTAGGTTGATTGGTGATACTAAATTCACCATAGGTGTAAGGGTGTGTGTGTGGCATGCTAAAACAAACATAGCAGGGGTAGCCAACCAGTGGTGTGAACATTGGCTCTAGATGATTTGTCACTGTACCTTTGCTTCGGCAGAATTTAGCATGATTTCTGGAAGCAACCATTGGGCTCCATCATGTCTATCATACATCTTCATTCAAGCATGGTACAGTAATGGCTGTCAGCAATATTTAACCCCTTTACAACATGGCTTCATGAAAGTCTTGTCAGTCTGTACTCACAGATTTCAGCAGTTTTTGCTTGCATTCTTGAAGGCCTTTCAGTGCGACTTCATTCAGACATACTTCATTCTGTGCATATTAAGCATCATTTGCAGACCTGTATATGACAAGCACTGCACGTGCACACTCGCTACATGTTATATTAGTAACTAGCATAAAACAAGTGAGATGCATGTGGTTATATGGTTTTAGTAGAGCCCCATGATAGTGAAGTACTACAATGTTAATTACATTTACACTAGCTATACACTGTACTTGAATTCAAATTCCACTCAGATTTAGAAAAAAAAAACATTTAAAACTGGTCTGATTCCTACTTTCACATGAGGTATTGCCTCCTGTATTCCCCTTCCAGGGGGTTTACCTTTGCACCCATTTATTTAATAATCATCTTCAAGGGTGCTACATCATGGGGAAAGGCAAATGTCTCCTGCAATGATTTATATTAAAATAGTTCCTTCTTACTTAGTGTCAGTCCAAACACGTTTCTTGCAAGCAATGTATACCAATTTTTTAACCTATTTCCTGCACACAATGATATAGTGTCTTGTAGATCTTGGTACTACACTAAGCACAGGAAAAGGTGACAAGTTCCAAGCATGCATTCTTAATCCATCTGTCCTTTTTCTGTAAAGACAGACATACACCCTGCATGTTTCTGGTATGAGCAACTGGCTACATGCTCCATTACGTGTGTATCTGTATGACATTACAAGAGACATTAAAGATATTCAGAAGACAGCTGTTCTTGGATACACATCCCAAATATTAGCATTCTGTAGAAAACCAACAGTTAGTTATACATAAGCAGGGTGAACATTGACAAAATAAGTTTAAATGCATTTTACATCTGGAGCATTAAATGTTATGTCATAAAATTATGAAGCATTGCTTTGTAATAAATATGTTAAATTTAGACAGCTAACATCTGCTGGTAAATAAGATTGTCACTGTCGTGTTATTCTTCTTTTTGTTTTGATCCAAAAAGCTGCTTTAACATTTTTTTTCACATTGAACATCATAATGATTTCCATATGTTTGTTCTTTGTTTCATGAAGGTTTGATGTTTTTTGTAAGCTTTGATGACACCACATTTGACAGCCAAACATTTTTTTTTTCTTTTATTTGCATATTCATGATAAATATGGGTTTGTTTGTCTATGAGGGATGCTTTATTTGAATTAGCTACTTTAGTAAAGCTTGTTTAATTCGGGTCAATATTAGGAAAGTGAAAAGACATTTATGCGAATACATAAACGTCGAACCGTATAGTGCAAAGTGGACTTAGAGCGAACATCGAAAACAGTGAAAATTGAAATATCGAATTTCCATGGTTGGTCCATCTGTGGATTAGCTGCACAAGGTAAGTGTTGGATAGTTACGAAGTTTAGGATAGGATGTGGGTTAAGGTAAGTGCTTAGATAAGTAATGTATGTTAGATTTAGTGTAGGGTTAGAGGTAGGGTTTTGTTAAATGTATGTATGAATGTTATTTATTTTGTTTGTGTATATTTTTGTAGGGGAAGTTTGCGGTAGTTACGGACCTAGGGGTTAGGGAGGGGTTAAGGATAGTGCATAGATAGTTTTGTATGTGGGGTTTAGTAGCGTTGGAGGTAGGGTTTTGTTAAATGTATGTATGTGGATTATTTCTTTTGTTTGGTTGTATGCCTGTAGGGGACATGTGTGGTAGTTACGGACCTTAGGGTTAGGGAGGGGTTAAGGATAGTGCCTAGTTAGTTGTGTATGTGGGGTTTAGTGTAAGGTTAGAAGTAGGGTTTTGTGCTTTACTTTAGGTTAGAAGTACGGTTTGGTTAGTGTATGTATGTGGTTTATTTATTTTATTTGGGTAGGTAGTATATAGCTAGTGGTGGGGTTGGCCAACTATGACAGTTTGATTTTTTTTTTCACTGTTTAGTGCGTTTGGGATTTTCATGGTTCACGGTATAGGGGTCGATGTTTTGGTATTCGCACATATGTTTTTTTGCTTTCGTAATATAGACCCGTTTAATTATTAGCCATTTCTATTTAATTTTGTTTGTTTAGTTCTTGGTTGATTTTTCCTATTTATTCATAAACTGTCCCTTTAATAATAAAATTGCTGCCATTAATTGAAGACCATTTACCTGAGAAAACGGAAGTAGAGTTATGTCATAAAACAAACACAGATTTTATCATAGTGTTTACAAAATCATAATATATGAATATATGTAGACTAGAGTGCAATGTGTTTTGTCATCCATTCATTACACTGAACATTTTGGAAGGATGTTTTTTTAATTGAAATGTCGGTTCATCACAGGATGCCAGCATTTGCTTTGCCAGATTACTGCACAGTAAAGAGAGGTATTTTGCTCCTTCTTGCTGTTGTCCATTCTTTGAGTTGGTATATATAATTAGTAGGGTATCTGTGTGGGATAGAGGGGGGCTTGCCCTCTTCACAAAACATTGGTTTTTTTTTTTTTGGATTTAATGAGTTTCGATCATTTGGGTTTGATGTAGTGTATGCTGATTTAGTTGGGAACAGACCAAAAATCAGGACAAACTGAGAAAATCTGGGCAGTTGAGAGGTATGGTAATTAATGAAAAAAGCAAGTTTTTGCATAAATAAATAAATGGTCACTAGGGGTGGTGAAACAGGTGAAGAATGAAAGGTTACAAAGTACAGGAAAATAATTTCTGCAGTTCTGGAACAGATGAAAAATAAGAGCACATTGAATGGTGATCAGTGTGGAATGACAGAGATGAAGAGGAGAGCAGATAATATTTAACAACTGAGCCAAAGAAGTAGAAGTGCACCACCAGCTTGTTTGTTGAGACTGAAGGCAGTGCACTTAATCTGGAAAGAAATCTGGGTTATGTGAGGCAGACTGGATTGCATTACTTCTCTGAGTCGGGTCTATATTAGATGAACGAATGCTTAAAATGTCGAGTACGACATGCTCAACAGGTTTTAAGCAAATGTTCTTCTAAGTGAAACCCCACAATGTCAAAACAAGGAGTTTTGAAACGTTATAGTTGGCCAGCCATCAGGAAGCCAACAGCTGATGGCTAAAATGTACTGTACACCATTACAACCCCCCCAAAAAACCCCCCAAAAAACAAAAACAAATTGACAAACAAAATAAAGTGGGGGGGCTTCACGTCCAGACATTCCCCCTACTAAAATATACCAACTCCGAGATCACACCACAGTGGAGGACTGTCATAACATTACACAGGGTGAACGTTGAGACCACACCACAGTGGAGGATTGTAAGAATGGCTAGACAGGGTGAACGTGCTGACATCAGCCTTTGGCTTCCTAACAGCTGGCCAACTATAACTTTTAGAAACTCCTTGTTTCGACATACTGAGGTTTTGCTTAGATGAACTTTCACTTAAAAGCTGTCGAGCATGTCTTACTTGACATTGTAAGCATTCATTCATCTAACAGGGAACCTCTGCGTCATGTTATTCAAATACAGATGAGATAACACTTCATATTAAGGGACTTCCTCCCTTAGAAGATGTAACATGAAATCATGGTTATTACAATGTAGTAATACTGCAAATAATTTATAATACAAAACTGTTATTGAGATAATGCAATACAGGCTAAGTATAGTCACCTGACTGGTATTGTTAGGGAACAATCAGTTTTATGCACATATATCCATAAACAACTGATAAACCTCAGCTTTGGCCGGCTAAGAACTTGCTGTATTCAACTGGACGTATAAGAGAATTTAAGTACCTTTATCTGCTCTTTTTTTTCCCAAAAAATACAGTATTTAAATTGATTTTAACTGTGTGGAAGGAATATTAACTGAACTGGAAGTTTGTCAGTGTTTGCTGAACTTTGTTATTTGCTAGTAATTACAGGTGTGGGGGTAGTCACATTCTTTGATTTCCTGTCCTTGCCTATTTAAGTGGTACAGTGTGAAATATTTTCTGCTTAAAAAATTCAGCTTTGGCCGGCTAAGAACTTGCTGTATTCAACTGGACGTATAAGAGAATTTAAGTACCTTTATCTGCTCTTTTTTTTTTAAATAAATACAGTATTTAAATTGATTTTAACTGTATGGAAGGAATATTAACTGAACTGGAAGTTAGTCAGTGTTGCTGAACTTTGTTATTTGCTAGTAATTACAGGTGTGGGGGTAGTCACATTCTTTGATTTCCTGTCCTTGCCTATTTAAGTGGTACAGTGTGAAATATTTTCTGCTTAAAAACCTCAGCTTTGGCCGGCTAAGAACTTGTTGTATTCAACTGGACGTATAAGAGAATTTAAGTACCTTTATCTGCTCTTTTTTTTTCAAAAAAGTACAGTATTTAAATTGATTTTAACTGTGTGGAAGGAATATTAACTGAACTGGAAGTTAGTCAGTGTTGCTGAACTTTGTTATTTGCTAGTAATTACAGGTGTGGGGGTAGTCACATTCTTTGATTTCCTGTCCTTGCCTATTTAAGTGGTACAGTGTGAAATATTTTCTGCTTAAAAACCTCAGCTTTGGCCGGCTAAGAACTTGCTGTATTCAACTGGATGTATAAGAGAATTTAAGTACCTTTATCTGCTCTTTTTTCAAAAAAATACAGTATTTAAATTGATTTTAACTGTGTGGAAGGAATATTAAGTGAACTGGAAGTTAGTCAGTGTTGCTGAACTTTGTTATTTGCTAGTAATTACAGGTGTGGGGGTAGTCATATTCTTTGATTTCCTGTCCTTGCCTATTTAAGTGGTACAGTGTGAAATATTTTCTGCTTAAAAACCTCAGCTTTGGCCGGCTAAGAACTTGCTGTATTCAACTGGACGTATAAGAGAATTTAAGTACCTTTATCTGCTCTTTTTTTTTCAAAAAAATACAGTATTTAAATTGATTTTAACTGTGTGGAAGGAATATTAACTGAACTGGAAGTTAGTCAGTGTTGCTGAACTTTGTTATTTGCTGGTAATTACAGGTGTGGGGGTAGTCACATTCTTTGATTTCCTGTCCTTGCCTATTTAAGTGGTACAGTGTGAAATATTTTCTGCTTAAAAACCTCAGCTTTGGCTGGCTAAGAACTTGCTGTATTCAACTGGACGTATAAGAGAATTTAAGTACCTTTATCTGCTCTTTTTTTTTCAAAAAATACAGTATTTAAATTGATTTTAACTCTGTGGAAGGAATATTAACTGAACTGGAAGTTTTGACTCTGCTCTTCAGTTAGTCCCACCCACCCTCCCTGTTTTTGTTTTGGTGTTAATCTTAGTGGCCTTGCAACTGCTCGCCCCTCTTGTAAATTTGTGTTTGGATACTCCTTCTGGGCCCATCTCATTTGCTCACTCAACTGAGTGCAGTGAGATCATATTCTGATTTCAGGCACTCCTACTGTGTACAAAGAGAGCATCTGGGAAACAGAAAAAAAACTAAGCTTGTTTCCTGCCTTTCCTGTTAAGTGGTACAGACTATTTGTAGGCTTCTGAGCCCCCAAGCCCTTCTGTGTTGGAGGGAAGCCTTCTAGCTTAGATTTTTTTTCTTATAACTAGCCAGATTTCTATTTTCAGCACTCAAATCTGTTTCTTTGATCTCAGCACTTATTCAGAAAAAAAATCATCTGCTTTTACTGTACTTGTGTTTCTACCTACTTTTTTTACTTTTGCATCATCTTAAAAGTACTCAATTGTATTTATTACTGCTTGGTGTAACTCATTCTAAGCCTTTTGGTTTAAACACTTGGGCTTCGGACCAGTTGTTTTGCACTGAGAGGGTTTGTGGTCTGCACTGTAGTGGCAGAACAGGTAGCTTACATCCTTCTAGGTTGGGAACTGCTGATTGAGGGCTCAGTGTCTGTTATTCTAAAAGGGTATTAATTCTGGTTTAAGCACTTGGGCTTTCAGGCCAGTTATTTTACATTAAGAGGGTTTGTGGTCTGCACTCTTGTGGGAGGAGAGGCTGGACTCTGCCCTTCTGATCTGGGAATTTCTGGTTAAAGGCTTATAGTGCATGCATATCTGAACTGCTTCTTACTGTAGTTGGTGTGCCTTGTTTGCTGTGGCATAGACTGGATTCGGGCCTGCTGGATCTAGCTTTGTTTGTGTAACTTGAGCACTAATCCAGGCATTCTCTAAAGTATTCAATTGTATTTATTACTGCTTGGTAGTAACTTGATTAAAATGTAGCTATCATTCTAAGTCTTTTGGATTAAGCACTTGGGCTTCAGACCAGTTGTTTTACATTAGGAAGGTTTGTGGCATGCACTGGACAGCTAGCTTTCATCCTTCTAAGTTGGGAACTGCTGATTGAGAGCCCAGTGTCTGTTATTCTTAAAGTGTATTAGTTCTGGTTTAAGCACTTGGGCTTCAGGCCAGTTATTTTACATTAAGTAGGTTTGTGGTCTGCACTCTTGTGGGAGAATATAATATTATAATAATTATAATATTATAATAATTATAAACAAATTTATAGCCTATGAACTTCGATTAAATTACCATAAAAATGTATAGGAATAACAAATACAGTTTTAGAAAGGATATAAATACCATTATGGCTATTTATTAATGGCACTGATATTATTTTTATAATATAAGATGTGTCTGCTGGTGAGACCAATTTTTTGTGTTACTAAAAAGACTGTTTGAGTCTATCAACCCTGGAAAGTTTTCAGATAACTTTTAATGCATGGGTTTTGGTGATTTTTCATTGTGATGCATCAAGAGCTCAAGAAAACTGGCTCTTTAATGTAATTTTGGATAACAGTTCTGATGGTTGCACTTTTTAAAAGTTAGTAACCACAAAGCTCTATACTGCAGCCTATTTGGCATTATTTATTTATTTTATTTATTTTACATTTGCTGACCGGGAGAATCCAACTGGATTACAAGTCCATTTTCAGTGGAGGCCCAGGTAGAAAAGTTCCAAGAGAACAATTTTTTACAAAACATAGTTTTAAGGACAGACTTTTGACATACAATTTCCATAGAAGAGACTTTGACATACATATTAACTAACAGATAGGATACATTCGATCTCTACAATATAATATTAAATTTTAGAAGATATTCTTAAGTTTAGGATTCCTGTGATAGATTTACTATCAGAATAAAAGCAGAGAGACGTAAAATAAGGTTCCAAGAGAGCAGATGATGCTCACTATAGTTGAGAAGGATAACAAATTGATTCACTATATGTCTATGTATTAGACTTTATATGCAGTTGAACTGATTTTACTCAAGGGGCAAAGTTAGTTTTCATGAGGCTTCAAAAAAGTGTGCCTCCTTTGACTTTGGCTGTAAAACAATACCCTTATAGTGACTGCGAAGAAAACAATGTCACTAAGTTTTAACATATCTGACAAGGTTAAGCTATCTAAGCTTGTGAATAATCTTATAGTTGTGGCTAATTAGAGCAAATACCATGAGGCATGGTTTTGCCTGACTCTTACACTTCAATATCCCATGGAAAACGTTAATGCGATACTGAAGCAGCTTCAACTGAGCTGCGGTTTAACTAGTTTGTTTACTTACAAATTCAGGAGGGTTTCTGGCACAGACCTAAGGATACAAAGGTTGAAGAATGCTCTACTTGTCATTTATCTAGCATTAATTCATGATGCCCAAATCTTTTGAACAGTAAATGGGATATGCAGACTTAGGTCTTTGCCTGAACCAAAGATATCTGCTATTGCTCCCTGGGGAAAAACAAAGTGAATGTGTGTTGCTGTGAAGATCACAATTATTGTTGTCTCAGTAAATTGCAAGCTTCAAGCTGCTACAATATCAGTACTATACTGTACTTCTTGTTTGACAGACACATCTGAGCATTATTATGGTTTAAGTATCCAGGGACAGGTTTTAATAAAACTGAAAAATGTTGGCTTTTGGTTCATTACAGGAGAGAAAACATTTATGAAAATTGTTATGCCATAATGGAATTAATTACCCTAGCTGTTAAAAATGATAAAAGTTATCTCTTATCAGACATAAACTGAATGAGCATTTATCATCTGTGTATAAATGAAAATGCTTTTAGAAGACTAGAAAATCATATGGGCTTTGTGTAAATGATGTCATGCTTTAAAGATACATGATCTCTGCACTATTTAACTGACTGTCTCCCCTTGTTGTTAACTATTTTGGTAACATAATAGAATATCTGCCTTTGCGCTCTTCTTGGCCATATATTTTACATTGCTTTAAAATGAGCATTACAATATTGAAGGAAGTACACAGTCTTTATTTGCACCATTGAAAAAGATAGTGTCTATATTATTATGCAATGTATTCATTCAGGTTTTCATATTTCAATAATACCACTTTACTTCCTTTATTACTTTATAGGATCATGGGAGGTTACTAGGCTAATGGCCACAGGGTCCTTACAAGCCTAACTAAATTCAACCTGTGTTCCCAAGGGCGTCTGGTTCAAGCAGACACTAAAATCAGCACCTACTGCCCCTGTCCAAGAGGGACACAGGTGGAACCCCGGGGTGAATTTCCAGTTACCCATCCAATCATCCAAATTACGCTTAAATAGGGCGAATGAAGGGCTTTGTTTAACATTAATAGGAAGCTTGTTCCAAAAGTGGGGCAACATCTGTGAGACAAAGATGTTTCTCCAGCAAGTTCTGTTGATATCACATACCAGGTTAAGGTCCTTTGAGTGAGTGACCCTTGTGCCATTTGATCTGTGAATGTGCAGCATTTCCATTAAAGATGGGTCAGAGATTGCTCTGTATGCATGGTGCAGATCCCCTCTGAGCAGTCTATATGACATAGAGTAAAGTGACAATGATTTCAATCTGTCTGCATAAGACAGATCTTGAAGACCCTGACGTTTCTTTGTAAGGAACCTTTGTGGTCTCTCCAATTGCTGCAGGTGTTTGGAAAGGAACATACCAAATGAAACATTCTACTCTATTATTGGCCTGATGAGGAAAGAGTACAGAGGGATTATAACTTCTATTTTCCTGGTGGCATTGCCCTTACTTATGAGATGAGCAATATAAAATCCCCTTCTTACCACTGTGGAGATATGGTGATCAAAGTTAAGGTTGATGTCAACTTGTGTGCCCAGCTCTCTCACCACTGACTGTGTGCTTAGGGTATTGTTATTGATATGGAAGTTTGCAGGAACATCACCCTTGACAAAGGGGATGATAATGCAATTCTTTGCATTAAGTTTAAGACTATGATTTTGGCATCCGTCATTATAGGTTCATAGTTTCATAGGTTCATAGGTGTTTACTAGGCTAATGACCACAAGGGCTTTTTAAGCCTAGCCATGCATCACAAATCGCTGATGAGTTCTGATACCCTTGATAGTCTATGTAAGACCTTCTTGCAGGATACTGACATCGTTAGGGGTTTCAGTGACTGCTCCCAGTTTGCAGTCATCAGCAAACTTTGTTAGCCACAGTCCTTTAGTTTTAGCCTTTTCTTCAGAGAAGTAGATTCTGAAAAGTTAGGGTCCCAGAACCAATCCCTGTGAGACATCACTGGTTATGGGTCTGCTGGAGGAGATGGATTCCCCTATTTTGACCATATGGGATTTATCAGTGAGCCAGTTTGCAGCCCACCTAACAATATACGGGTTAATACCCATCTGGATGAGTTTATTAATGATGCCTGAGTAGGAGATTGTGCCAAAGGCTTGGCTAAGTCTAGGTAGGCCATATGTACAAACTGGCCCTTGCCTAGGGATTTGGTGACTGTCTCAAAGAAGTCCACCAAATTTAACACGCATGATCTACCCTTGACAAAGCCAAACAGGGTAAGGTCGAGCATTTGGACATTTACTACATCTTTGTTAATAAGGCCCATGATGATTTATTACATGGCCTTGCAGATAAGGCTGGTCAGGCTAATCCTGCAGTCCATGGATGCACCCTCTTTGTGCAAAAGGATGACGGTAGCTGTTTTCCATTCCACTGGGACAAAGCCAGTGCTTAGGCTGTGATTGAAAAGTGTGCCCAATGGTAATGCTAGTTCCTGTTTTAATCCATGTAGAATACAGGCCAGGATGTTGTCTGGTTGCATAGAGGCTGTGTTTTTGGCCTTGGAAAGGGCATTTAAGACCTGCTCCTCAGAGATACTAGGTTGGCAACAGGTATTAGGGATGCTTCGGGGAATATGTTGCAGGGACAGAGGAGTGAAGTTTTCACTGAATCTGTCAGCCAGCAAGTTTGCTATATCCACAGGTTCTATATATGTAGTACCATTAACTATGTGTTCAGCACAAATCTGGGCCTTTTCTTTGAGGGTACAGATGTAAATAAAGAACACCTTGTGGAAATCCTTAGTTAGGGAAACTAATTTGGGTTCATAGTTAGCTTTATAGGCTTCACTAGGAGACTTATTTGCTTATTTAAGTTAAGGAGGGAGTGCTTCTAGTTTTAAGACCATTCCTTTCTACACATAGACAGCAATTTCTTTCTTCCTTCTATTGTATAGCCTATTAATGGCAGTTGTCCACCAGGCAGGTCTATTTTTCCTTGAAGATCTTGCTTTGGATCTATCAGGTGTGGCAGAGTCAACAGAATTATACAGGTGTTTGCATAAAGCATTGGTGTATAACTCAGCATAGGTGTCTGCTCCATCAGTGGGGGGAGGGGCTATGAAGCTATTTATGCCGTCACGTAAGAAGTTGTAATTGGCCTTGGAGAAGTTTTTTAGTCTAGTTGTTGCTGGGGGGGGGGGGGGTGGGCTTGTGTTATAGTTACTTCTAGTGAGATTTATTTATGGTGAGATCTCAACAAGGATGGCCACACACTGGGGGTGGTTCATTGGTCCCCCATATTGGTGAGCACCAGGTCTAGGATGTTTGAGCACCTTCTGGGTGTGTCAACCAGGTGGTCCAGGGCACTGGAGTTAACTAAGTCCAGGAACTTTTGAGCAAGTGAGTTAGAACATATATAATTTGCCCAGTCTATGGACAGGTAATTGAAGTCACCCAAAACCAGGGTGTTTGGTCGTATCTTGATTGACTCAAGTAGATCCAAGTAGGCTGAGTGGACATCCTGATTCATGGAGGGGGTCCTATAACTGGCAATGACCTGAAGAGGGGTCCTACCTATTAGTCAATTGCACCTGAACTAATTCAAGGAAATTGTGCTGTTTAACCAATCTACAGGTGTATTTAGCTTTAATAAATATTGATACTCCACCTCCTATATGTCTCATGCCTTCAGGTTGTTGTCTGAACGTGTGGAAAGAAATGTAACCTGGTATAGCTGGGGTGCTCTCTGCATTCTTAAACCAGGTCTCAGTGACTGAACAAATGTCAGCATTTTCCAGGGTGAGGACTGCTTCGAGTAAGTGCACTTTCTGGTTTATACTCTTAGCATTTAGCAGCATACCCTTGAGGTTGTTTCTAGAGGGTATTTTTACATCGGGAATTTTGCCCTTGTGGCACTGCCTAAAAAAGGCACTATAGTGATGGCAAGAGCCTTAGCCAGCAACCGAAATCCTAGGGGTGACAGATGAAGGCCATCTCTGGCAAAGCATTGAGGTCTGTCGACCATGCCATGCCAAAGTGATAGATACTGGATCCTCTTTGACACCAGAAACTAAGTCAATTGTTGACGTCAATAATTTTTTGTTTGTATCGAGGCATCATCCTAGGTGAAGGTAAAATGCTGCTTAAGGCTAGGCACATACCTGCTTGAGACACAATCAGAGAGGTAAGTCATATCTCTCTTCATATAGTCCAGTCAGGTACATCTCAAGCTGTTCACACCAACATGGACTATGTCAGAATCATAACAGTGACTGTTGTTGACAGACTTGATTGCTTGTGTGATGTGGCAGATCCTTACACCTGACAGTCAGCTGACAGTGACCATTTCCTTATCCAACCTGATGAGAGGGACATCTGTGTGTCACAATTGAGTCACCTATGGTTTCTGTGTTGTGTCTTAGGGCATCACTTGTGAGACACTAGTGTGTGATAGATTATGTGGACTATGTTCTGCAGAGAGTGTATTATGTGAATCGTGCTTGTGTTTGTGTTTGAGAGGTCTATGACCTCCGTATATGTAGGTTTATGCGTTGTTGGTTTGGTAGGTGCAGGAGTTGAGATGTGCATGCTGACAACCTGCTTAGTATCAGATAAACTGATTGGTGAGTGAGAGAGCCTAGATTCTAGGTTCTTGCTATAGATGCATCTCTCACATAATGAATTTGTGTGGACTAGAAGAAGTGGGTTGTCAGTGTACATTAGGCAATTGCTACTTTGTTTGATGTATGTATATTTGTGTTTTATTTATGCCTTTGGTGTGGAAAATATCTGATTTAATCTTATTATGGTTATAAGTAATAAAATATGCCCTTCTCCTTCAACCCAGGACAGAAATATAATGCCTCATTTGATATCTTCAAACATGTGTCACACCTGAAGTGACCAAAATACTTTCTCATTAAAAAAATCAAGGTCCTAAATCTCAAAAACTATGCACACCATCTCAAAAACCTTGTCCCTCTTCTTGGCATCATATAGTCAACCAAGAGGCCACCTCTTGGCTGACATATAGTGCCTCAATGGACCCCATGCTGTCAGATCAATTACCCATTTGTAATGGTAACACGGTTACCTCAGTTACATGCTCAAGGGCAACATTAATAGAGCATGTTGGCGGGATGGGTATATATCATACACAATACCTCTTCTCTCTGCATTTTACTCTTTATGAAGTAAAGTACTTCATTTGCCCTAGTCACACATAATTTGGAGAAATGGATGGGAAAACAGAAATTCACCCCCTGTTTAGCACCTATGGTGCTCATGGATAATGGAAACTTGTAGTTTTCCCATTGTATCCTTGTTCTGCCTTCTTATGAGTTATCATATGCAAAATTTAAGGGCTAAAAGCTACCATGGGAATGTAAGGTTAGAATTCTTAAGATCCTCACAGATCGACAACTAGTAAGTACATATGAACCTATGAATGCTCTTATATTCACTTAAATATTTCCTAACAGTACTTGCAATAATACTATATATTTTTGTATGTACATAAATATTCATTTGATCTGTGTATAAACATTATCAAAATTAAATTTAAATTTGCTTAATATACCTTTTCCTTCTACCTTTAGTTTACTAGTAATAGGATTCATTACAGGCTAAATATGCATTTTCTTTATATGTACTCCTAATCTTCTAAATTTTTTTAATATTCATAGTGATATAAATTTTGATTATTTTTTTCTAAAGTTAAAGCAATGTTGTGATTAATAACTGGTTAATATTTGTACTTAAAAAGGCATATAGTCCGGGTCTATACTATCTCCCTTCTATACTTTATCTATATTTACATTATGTGGAATTTCAACCTGTTATTTGTCAGAGCCTCATGGCAGGAGGTTATCTGCTTTGTTTCTTGGTTGGGGTGCATTCTGAATCTGAGCAGAGTTTCCATGTCCTACCTGTATTTGTGAGGGTTTTCTCTGGGTACACTGGTTTCCTCCCACATTCCAATGCATTAGGTTGATTGGTGATACTAAATTCACCATAGGTGTAAGGGTGTGTGTGTGGCATGCTAAAACAAACATAGCAGGGGTAGCCAACCAGTGGTGTGAACATTGGCTCTAGATGATTTGTCACTGTACCTTTGCTTCGGCAGAATGTAGCATGGTTTCTGGAAGCAACCATTGGGCTCCATCATGTCTATCATACATCTTCATTCAAGCATGGTACAGTAATGGCTGTCAGCAATATTTAACCCCTTTACAACATGGCTTCATGAAAGTCTTGTCAGTCTGTACTCACAGATTTCAGCAGTTTTTGCTTACATTCTTGAAGGCCTTTCAGTGTGACTTCATTCAGACATACTTCATTCTGTGCATATTAAGCATCATTTGCAGACCTGTATATGACAAGCACTGCACGTGCACACTCGCTACATGTTATATTAGTAACTAACATAAAACAAGTTAGATGCATGTGGTTATATGGTTTTAGTAGAGCCCCATGATAGTGAAGTACTACAATGTTACATTTACACTAGCTATACACTGTGCTTGAATTCAAATTCCACTCAGATTTAGAAAAAAAAAAACATTTAAAACACGTCTGATTCCTACTTTCACATGAGGCAGTGCCTCCTGTATTCCCCTTCCAGGGGATTTACCTTTGCACCCATTTATTTAATAATCATCTTCAAGGGTGCTACATCATGGGGAAAGGCAAATGTCTCCTGCAATGATTTATATTAAAATAGTTCCTTCTTACTTAGTGTCAGTCCAAACACGTTTCTTGCAAGCAATGTATACCGCTTTTTTAACCTATTTCCTGCACACAATGATATAGTGTCTTGTAGATCTTGGTGCTACACTAAGCACAGGAAAAGGTGACCAGTTCCAAGCATGCGTTCTTAATCCATCTGTCCTTTTTCTATAAAGACAGACATACACCCTGCATGTTTCTGGTATGAGCAACTGGCTACATGCTCCATTACGTGTGTATCTGTATGACATTACAAGAGACATTAAAGATATTCAGGACAGCTGTTCTTGGATACACATCCCAAATATTAGCATTCTGTAGAAAACCAACAGTTAGTATACAAAACAGGGTGAATATTGACAAAATAAGTTTAAATGCATTTTACATCTGGAGCATTAAATGTTATGTCATAAAATTATGAAGCATTGCTTTGTAATAAATATGTTAGATTTAGACAGCTAACATCTGCTGGTAAATAAGATTGTCACTGTCGTGTTATTCTTCTTTCTGTTTTGATCCAAAAAGCTGCTTTAACATTTTTTTTCACATTGAACATCATAATGATTTTCATATGTTTGTTCTTTGTTTCATGAAGGTTTGATGTTTTTTGTAAGCTTTGATGACACCACATTTGACAGCCAAACATTTTTTTTCTTTTATTTGCATATTCATGTTAAATATGGGTTTGTTTGTCTATGAGGGATGCTTTATTTGAATTAGCCACTTTAGTAAAGCATGTTTAATTCGGGTCAATATTAGGAAAGTGAAAAGACATTTATGCGAATACATAAACGTCGAACCATATAGTGCAAAGTGGACTTAGAGCGAACATCGAAAACAGTGAAAATGGAAATATTGAATTTCCATGGTTGGTCCATCTGTGGATTAGCTGCACAAGGTAAGTGTTGGATAGTTACGAAGTTTAGGATAGGATGTGGGTTAAGGTAAGTGCTTAGATAAGTCATGTATGTTAGATTTAGTGTAGGGTTAGAGGTAGGGTTTTGTTAAATGTATGTATGAAGGTTATTTATTTTGTTTGTGTATATTTTTGTAGGGGAAGTTTGCGGTAGTTACGGACCTAGGGGTTAGGGAGGGGTTAAGGATAGTGCATAGATAGTTTTGTATGTGGGGTTTAGTAGCGTTGGAGGTAGGGTTTTGTTAAATGTATGTATGTGGATTATTTGTTTTGTTTGGGTGTATGCCTGTAGGGGACGTGTGTGGTAGTTACGGACCTTAGGGTTAGGGAGGGGTTAAGGATAGTGCATAGTTAGTTGTGTATGTGGGGTTTAGTGTAAGGTTAGATATGGATAGTGCATAATTAGTTGTGTATGTGGGGTTTAGTGTAAGGTTAGAAGTAGGGTTTTGTGCTTTACTTTAGGTTAGAAGTAGGGTTTGGTTAGTGTATGTATGTGGTTTATTTATTTTATTTGGGTAGGTAGTATATAGCTAGTGGTGGGGTTGGCCAACTATGACAGTTTGATTTTTTTTTTCACTGTTTAGTGTGTTTGGGATTTTCATGGTTCACGGTATAGGGGTCGATGTTTTGGTATTCGCACATATGGTTTTTCGCTTTCGTAATATAGACCCGTTTAATTATTAGCCATTTCTATTTAATTTTGTTTGTTTAGTTCTTGGTTGATTTTTCCTATTTATTCATAAACTGTCCCTTTAATAATAAAATTGCTGCCATTAATTGAAGATCATTTACCTGAGAAAACGGAAGTAGAGTTATGTCATAAAACAAACAAAGATTTTATCATAGTTTTTACAAAATCATAATATATGAATATATGTAGACTAGAGTGCAATGTGTTTTGTCATCCATTCATTACACTGAACATTTTGGAAGGATGTTTTTTTAATTGAAATGTCGGTTCATCACAGGATGCCAGCATTTGCTTTGCCAGATTACTGCACAGTAAAGAGAGGTATTTTGCTCCTTCTTGCTGCTGTCCAGTCTTTGTGTTGGTATTAATAATTAGCAGGGTATCTGTGTGGGATGGAGGGGGGCTTGCCCTCTTCACAAAACATTGTTTTTTTTTTTTTTTTTGGATTTAATGAGTTTCGATCATTTGGGTTTGATGTAGTGTATGCTGATTTAGTTGGGAACAGACCAAAAATCAGGACAAACTGAGAAAATCTGGGCAGTTGAGAGGTATGGTAATTAATGAAACAAGCAAGTTTTTGCATAAATAAATAAATGGTCACTAGGGGTGGTGAAACAGGTGAAGAAAGAAAGGTTCCAAAGTGCATTACTTCTCTGAGTCGGGTCTATATTAGATGAACGAATGCTTAAAATGTCGAGTACGACATGCTCAACAGCTTTTAAGCGAATGTTCATCTAAGTGAAACCCCACAATGTCAAAACAAGGAGTTTTGAAACGTTATAGTTGGCCAGCCATCAGGAAGCCAACAGCTGATGGCTAAAATGTACTGTACACCATTACAACCCCCCCAAACCCCCCCAAAAAAAACAAAAACAAATTGACAAACAAAATAAAGTGGGGGGGGGCTTCACCTCCAGACATTCCCCCTACTAAAATATACCAACTCCAAGATCACACCACAGTGGAGGACTGTCATAACATTACACAGGGTGAACGTTGAGACCACACCACAGTGGAGGATTGTAAGAATGGCTAGACAGGGTGAACGTGCTGACATCAGCCTTTGGCTTCCTAACAGCTGGCCAACTATAACTTTTAGAAACTCCTTGTTTCGACATACTGAGATTTTGCTTAGATAAACTTTCACTTAAAAGCTGTCGAGCATGTCTTACTTGACATTTTAAGTATTCATTCATCTAACAGGGAACCTCTGCGTCATGTTATGCAAATATAGATGAGATAACACTTCATATTAAGGGACTTCCTCCCTTAGGAGATGTAAAATGAAATCATGGTTATTACAATGTAGTAATACTGCAAATAATTTATAATGCAAAACTGTTATTGAGATAATGTAATACAGGCTAAGTATAGTCACCTGACTGGTATTGTTAGCGAACAATCAGTTTTATGCACATATATCCATAAACAACTGATAAACCTCAGCTTTGGCCGGCTAAGAACTTGCTGTATTCATCTGGACGTATAAGAGAATTTAAGTACCTTTATCTGCTCTTTTTTTTTTTCAAAATAATACAGTATTTAAATTGATTTTAACTGTGTGGAAGGAATATTAACTGAACTGGAAGTTAGTCAGTGTTTGCTGAATTTTGTTATTTGCTAGTAATTACAGGTGTGGGGGTAGTCACATTCTTTGATTTCCTGTCCTTGCCTATTTAAGTGGTACAGTGTGAAATATTTTCTGCTTAAAAACCTCAGCTTTGGCTGGCTAAGAACTTGCTGTATTCAACTGGACGTATAAGAGAATTTAAATACCTTTATCTGCTCTTTTTTTCCAAAAAATACAGTATTTAAATTGATTTTAACTGTGTGGAAGGAATATTAACTGAACTGGAAGTTAGTCAGTGTTGCTGAACTTTGTTATTTGCTAGTAATTACAGGTGTGGGGGTAGTCACATTCTTTGATTTCCTGTCCTTGCCTATTTAAGTGGTACAGTGTGAAATATTTTCTGCTTAAAAACCTCAGCTTTGGCCAGCTAAGAACTTGCTGTATTCAACTGGATGTAAAAGAGAATTTAAGTACCTTTATCTGCTCTTTTTTTTTTTCAAAAAAATACAGTATTTAAATTGATTTTAACTGTGTGGAAGGAATATTAACTGAACTGGAAGTTAGTCAGTGTTTGCTGAATTTTGTTATTTGCTAGTAATTACAGGTGTGGGGGTAGTCACATTCTTTGATTTCCTGTCCTTGCCTATTTAAGTGGTACAGTGTGAAATATTTTCTGCTTAAAAACCTCAGCTTTGGCCGGCTAAGAACTTGCTGTATTCAACTGGACGTATAAGAAAATTTAAATACCTTTATCTGCTCTTTTTTTTTTTAAAAAATGCAGTATTTAAATTGATTTTAACTGTGTAAAAGGAATATTAACTGAACTGGAAGTTCGTCAGTGTTTGCTGAATTTTGTTATTTGCTAGTAATTACAGGTGTGGGGGTAGTCACATTCTTTGATTTCCTGTCCTTGCCTATTTAAGTGGTACAGTGTGAAATATTTTCTGCTTAAAAACCTCAGCTTTGGCCGGCTAAGAACTTGCTGTATTCAACTGGACGTATAAGAGAATTTAAGTACCTTTATCTGCTCTTTTTTTCAAAAAAATACAGTATTTAAATTGATTTTAACTGTGTGGAAGGAATATTAACTGAACTGGTAGTTAGTCAGTGTTGCTGAACTTTGTTATTTGCTAGTAATTACAGGTGTGGGGGTAGTCACATTCTTTGATTTCCTGTCCTTGCCTATTTAAGTGGTACAGTGTGAAATATTTTCTGCTTAAAAACCTCAGCTTTGGCCGGCTAAGAACTTGCTGTATTCAACTTGACGTATAAGAGAATTTAAGTACCTTTATCTGCTCTTTTTTTTCCCAAAAAATACAGTATTTAAATTGATTTTAACTGTGTGGAAGGAATATTAACTGAACTGGAAGTTAGTCAGTGTTGCTGAACTTTGTTATTTGCTAGTAATTACAGGTGTGGGGGTAGTCACATTCTTTGATTTCCTGTCCTGGCCTAATTAAGTGGTACAGTGTGAAATATTTTCTGCTTAAAACCCTCAGCTTTGGCCGGCTAAGAACTTGCTGTATTCAACTGGACGTATAAGAGAATTTAAGTACCTTTATCTGCTTTTTTTTTTCAAAAAAATACAGTATTTAAATTGATTTTAACTGTGTGGAAGGAATATTAACTGAACTGGAAGTTTTGACTCTGCTCTTCAGTTAGTCCCACCCTCTCTCCCTGTTTTTGTTTTGGTGTTAATCTTAGTGGCCTTGCAACTGCCCGCCCCTCTTGTAAATTTGTGTTTGGATACTCCTTCTGGGCCCATCTCATTTGTTCACTCAACTGAGTGCAGTGAGATCATATTCTGATTTCAGGCACTTCTACTGTGTACAAAGAGAGCATCTGGGAAACAGAAAAAAAAATGTAAGCTTGTTTCCTGCCTTTCCTGTTAAGTGTTATAGACTATTTGTAGGCTTCTGAGCCCCCAAGCCCTTCTGTGTTGGAAGGAAGCCTTCTAGCTTAGTTTTTTTTCTTATAACTAGCCAGTTTTCTAGTTTCAGCACTCAAATCTGTCTCTTTGATCTCAGCACTTATTCAGAAAAAAAAAAAAAAAAAAAATAATCTGCTTTTACTGTACTTGTGTTTCTACCTACTTTTTTTACTTTTGCATCATCTTAAAAGTACTCAATTGTATTTATTACTGCTTGGTGTAACTCCTTCTAAGCCTTTTGGTTTATACACTTGGGCTTCAGACCAGTGGTTTTGCACTGAGAGGGTTTGTGGTCTGCACTGTAGTGGCAGAACAGGTAGCTTACATCCTTCTAGGTTGGGAACTGCTGATTGAGGGCTCAGTGTCTGTTATTCTAAAAGGGTATTAATTCTGGTTCAAGCACTTGGGCTTTCAGGCCAGTTATTTTACATTAAGAGTGTTCGTGGTCTGCACTCTTGTGGGAGGAGAGGCTGGACTCTGCCCTTCTGAGCTGGGAATTTCTGGTTAAAGGCTTATAGTGCCTGAATATTTGAACTGTATCTTACTGAAATTGGTACACCTTGTTTGCTGTGGCATAGACTGAATTCGGGCCTGCTGAATCTAGCTTTGTTTATATGCTTGTTGTTTGTTTGCTTGTTATTTCCCTGGAACGCTAATTCCATCTAATATGAGGCTTCTCAGCGCTTCTGTGGATCACTAGTGATATCTGCATTGCTTACTGTACTTATTTCCTTGTTTCACTTGAAAGAAAGTTACTGTTTGTCGTTTTTGCATTTAAGTTACCTGTAACACATTGCACTTAAGTTACCTGGCACTTGCTCACTAAAGCAATTATATAAGTCAGCACTAAAAATTAAAAGCACTACACCCTCACTCCCCACTGGCCCTGGATTTCAGTTATTAAGGAATTCCCAATATTATTCTAGCATGTCCAAAGGTGAGTTGTCAATCTCCTCTCCGGTCCAGCTGGTGAATCTGGGAATCTTGAGGCAATGTTACAACTGCCTCATGTACACAGACAACCCACTCCTCCTCCCAACAAATTCCAACACATGTGAGAGATGCAACCATATAGCCAAACTGGAGGCTAAGCTCTCTCAACTCAGTACTGGCATAACCAGTCAGGAGGAGAAGGAAACCACACTCACTACAATTCCAGTCTCACATAGACCTACCATGACAGCAAACCAAACACATAATCACACAAAAACATACTCGGCGGCTCTAAATAAAGATCTGCTGAAGCAGCAGAGACCTCCAAAGCAGACACCCAAGCAGCCGCTACCCCAAAACAAAACACGTGCAACACATATCTCACAAAGCCAGTGTGCCGAACAGTCACAGCCCTTAAGACTAAACAACACACCTAATACTCTTGTAATAGGTGACTCTATCATCAGGCGCACTGACATCGCGCTCACCAGGCTGAACAAGGAGTGGGTCACGGTGAGCAGCCTGTCGGGCGCTAGGATCCGCCACATAACACAAGCACTCAGGTCACTCCAAGGCAAGTACAAATATGACTCAGTCATTGTCCATGCTGGTGTGAATGACCTGAGATTTACCTCCCTGGACTACATGAAAAGAGACATAAAGGAGCTCTCTGAGCATGTAGCCCAGGCCGGTATGACCCTGACCTTGAGTAGCATCTTACCCTCACCAAGAATGATGCCACAATATGAAGACAAGATGATCAATTTCAACAATTGGCTTAAGTACTGGTGTCATCCAAAGGGGATCCAATGCCTGTCAGCTTGGGATGATATGCTCGACAAGCCACGATGCTTCGCTAGGGACGGCTTACACCTGTCACCCCTGGGCTTTTGGATATTGGCAAAGGCTCTTGCTACCCCCATAGTGCCTTTTTTAGGCAAGGCTCAAAAGACAAACCCACCTCCATAGGTATCACAAGGGATAAGAAACTAAGAGTAATGCTACTTAATGCCAGAAGTCTAAACCTCAAGATGCACGCACTCAAAACTCTCCTTAGCATGGGGAACATTGATATCTGTGCAGTAACAGAAACCTGGTTCAGAGCTCCCGAGAGCACCCCAGCACTACCAGGTTATACCTCATACCATGCTTTTCAGCCCCAAAACTTGGACTGAACCACAAAAGGAGGGGGAGTATCGATATTCATCAAAGATACCCACACCTCCAGGTTGGTGGCAAAGCACGAAGCATCAGAGACTATCCATGTGCAACTAACAGTGGGTAAAACTGCCTTCCAGTTTATAGCCTGCTACAGACCACCCTTCCAAACCCAGAAACCCCACTCGGCCTTCCTGAGAACACTGGAAAATATGAAGGTCTCTCCAAACACCATTATATTGGGCGACTTCAACTACCCAAACATAGACTGGGAGCATTACTCTAGCTCCAACACCCTAGCCCAAAGGTTCCTAGAATTTATAAACTCAAATGCTATGGAACAACTTGTTACCACTCCCACAAGAAGGGAAAACATACTGGACCTGATCATCACCAACATGTGGACTCTATGCTCCAGACCAGAAGTGTATCCCTCACTGGTAAGATCAGACCATAAACTAATCTTACTGGATATTCACATCCCGACCCCACCCCCTGCCCAGAAAACCACAGTGAAAAACTTCTCTAAAGCAAATTTCACACTCCTCAAAACTGAGGTGGAATCCTTCAAAGCCCCCGGGCCTGTGGAAAATATGGCCCAGACCGCAGAATCCTTTATAAACGCATTCTATGAACACCTTCAGGAATGCATGGATCATGCGATCCCAAATAAAACCAAGACCCAATCCTCCAAAGGCAGACGTCCTGTCCATAAACAAACTATACAATAGAAGGAGGAAGCTACTAAATGATAGAGCAAAATCCCAAAAAGGGAAGGCATCACTGATCAGTATTAGCAAAAAACTACGGGCACACATAAAATTGTCTAAGGCCAGCTTCGAGAGAAAAATTGCACAGGACACTAAGGATAATCACAAGGCTTTCTTTAGTTATGTTAGGAACCTGGGTGGTAATTCCCAGAAATGCTCAGAATTAGTCCAAAATGACAAAAAATACACCGAACCCACAGACATTGCCAACATCCTAGCTGACAGGTTCAGCGCAAACTTCTACCCCCCTCCCCACCAAAAGGGCAAATATCTATCCCAGCAGAGTGCTGCCCCCCTGACATCTCAGATGCTCAGGTAAGAGCCGCCCTCTCCAAAGCAAAAAACACAGCATCAATGGGACCAGATGGTGTCCCAGGCTGAATCCTACATGAACTCCAAGAAGAGCTAAACCCAAACATAAAACTACTGTTCAATCTCAGCCTTACTACAGGATATGTGCCCAAAGAGTGGCGTACAGCAACAGTGGTCCCTCTCAATAAAGGTGGTGCCTCAACGGATCCTGGAAACTGTTGCCCCATAAGCCTGACTAGCTTGGTCTGCAAAGCTATGGAAAGTATCATCATGGACCTCATAAATAAATATATTGGGGACCTACAAACACTGGATCCTATCCAGTTCGGCTTTGTTAAGGGCAGATCCTGCCTCTTAAACCTGGTTGATTTCTTTGAAACAGTCACCAAGGCCATTGACGAGGGGAAGGTGGTCCACACAGCCTACCTGGACCTTGCAAAAGCCTTCGATACAATACCCCACTCGGGCATTATAGATAAGCTCACCAGCTTAAATATAAACCCCTCTGTCACTAGATGGATTGCAAATTGGCTCAAGGACAGAACCCACATGGTTAGAATTGCTGGAGCCATGTCAGACTCCAAACTAGTTACAAGTGGTGTCCCACAAGGCTCAGTCCTGGGACCTCTCTTGTTCGGTATATATTTCTCGGAGGTACAGGCCAACACGGAAGGACTGTGGCTGACCAAGTTCGCAGATGACTGCAAACTGGGTGCCATAATCAACTCTCCAGCTGACACAAGCATCCTCCAAAAGGGCCTCATAGAAACAGGCAGCTGGTGCCAGAGCCATGGCCTCAAGCTAAATGCCAAAAAGTGTATAGTCATCCCCTTTGGCAAAAACAAAGTGCCCACAAATTACCACATAGGTGGTAATCCATTAAGTACAGAAGAAGTAATTAGGGACCTGGGGACCCAAGTTGATAGCAATCTCTCATTTGACAACCACGTGGCCAAAGTGGTTAGAAAAACATTTTATATAGCCCACCTAATCATGAAGGGATTCACATCTAGATCAGGGGACGTCATCGTGCCTCTTTACTCATCCCTCATCAGGCCCATAATTGAGTACAATGCCCCATTTGGGATGTACCTTACCAGACACCTGCAGCAACTGGAAAGACCCCAAAAGTACCTCACCAAGAGGATCAAAGGGCTCAAACAGATGCCATATGCTGCCCGGTTAAAGAAACTCCAGCTCTACTCAGTGGCATACCGCCTGTTCAGAGGCAATCTGTGCCTGACGTATAAAGCTATGCCCAACCCGGAATTAATGGACATGCTGCACTTCAGAAAATCCAAATCCCATCGAGCTACGTGCTCGAGAGACTTGAACCTCAGCACTGAAATAAATAGGACATGCTGGAGGGACAGATTCATAACCCAGAGGCTCCCTTCACTCTGGAATAAAATCCCAGTCCAGGTTAGGCAGAGTCCCTCATTGACTCTCTTCAAGAGGAATCTTGATGAGTGGATGGGAGATCGTAGGTTTACCCCGGGTATCACTTCTGTGTCACTGTTAGACAGAGGCACAGTATACTAACCTCGAAAAAGGGCATAGCAAAATAAATTTAAAATGGGTGGCGAAAGCCAAACACATTCTGGCTAGGCTTATAAATGCCCTAGGGAAGATAGCCTAGTATGAACCTATGAACCTATAATGGTATAGCTCAGAATATGCAGAAAAGTTGGCCTTTGTTGTTGTTAGGCTTTTCCCGGTTAGAGGTCACCACAGCAGAACTCCGGTCAGCTAATGATTGGTAGTATATTTTCACAGTGCTGAGTTCCCAGCTCGATGCCCAACCTTCAATGAAGGCAAGCCCATTCACACATGTCTTTTGGAATGCCACTTGACCCATGGGGAGGACATGCAGACTCCACACAGAAGGCACTCCCCTGCACACTAGCCAAGAATCGAACAGGGGAACCTCTTGCTGTGAGGTAACAATGCTACCGCTGCACCACCGTGGATGATGTAATTTTCCTTAATTCCATAATTTGTAGTGCTGGATCCTACTGTAATGGTATATCAAAGTTTCCTGCTAAAAACTAGCATCTTTGTACTGTCAAGTAATATAATAATTGTTAAGACAAATAGGAAGATTAAATACTCTATAAAACAGAGGGAGAATATTTTGCTGGTAATCACTATTCTTCATCAGTAATGAGCTGGAAAAACTGATGCAGTTTCTGGTGCATTCAGTCTGTGAAAATGAAATCAATGGCTAGGCAGAACAGGGGAACAGTGAGTAGCATTTTGGCCTCACAGCAAGAGGTTTTAAATTTGATTTTCTGCTGAGGTGCCTTCTGTATGAAGTCTGCATATCCTCCATGTGTTCAAGTGAGTTTTCTCCAAGCACTCTATTTTTCCCATATACAAACATGCAGTAGGTATTTTGGTGCTTCTAAATTATATGTATGCAATCCAATGTGCGCATAAATTGACAAGATCTAAATAAAGCTTGCATAATCTGTGCCAGAAAAAGTTGTGAAAATGGGACAAACAAAAATGTTCAAAACAATTTGCATATTGTTGAACAGAAATATGCAAGTGAAATGCTTATTAGCTCAGATTCAGAAAATACTTCTAATGTCATGGAAGGTGTACATGTGAGATTCCTAGATAAATATTTATCTTGAGATAATGGATGGAATGTAGAATTTATATTAGATACAGAAAAAAATGTTATTATCTTCTCAGAAAATACATTTAAGCAAATGAGACTAGAAAACACTGGAGAGTTCTTTGTACATTGTTAACCATTTCTAGTGACTAAGTAGATATTTCATTAATGCTGGCATTTCAGTAGTAGAATAAAAATTGCATCTTCTTTTTCAAATACTTGAACTTAAATGAATTCTGCTATAAAAACTGCATCTTCTTTTTCAAATACTTGAACTTAAATGAATTATGCAAATATTTTGGTCATGTGTCATGTAAAAAAATTAGGAACATTAGCATGAATTAGCAGCATAAAACCAAAAATGCATGGGTAGATAATTTATCATAGAGACATTTATGACACTGTGTAATACCATAGCAGTGATATTCTGCATAATTCATATATTGATTCATAGATTCATAGAATACTATCTAGGCTAACTGCCCTTGTGGGCCATTTTAAGCCTAGCCAATTACCCCACATGAGAATCAAATCCTGCACCTTGTGTCTGTAAGGTAAGCACCTTAACCATTAATCCTGGCTTAGGAAGCTATCACAGAAAAAGAAATGATGCTGCACCCATGATTTATTTTCTAAAAAGGATATCTGTAGCTCTTAGAAATAAAGTTAAAAAGGAAATTAAGAGAAGTGACTGTACACCTCATAAAGAAGCAAATATCGAGAAGTATGTGTAAATAGTGTGGTCAGTGTTGTGAAGGCAACATTTTCATTTGTACTGACCCTCAAAATGAATATTGTGGTGATGATACTGCTAGCTATTTCTTATTGTTGGAAAAGTAGCCTCAATAATACCAAGATTTGCATGGTGTTAGAAGTGGACCATGTTTTTTTGGCACCCAAGTCTAGGTGAAGCAATCAGACACATGAAGAGTATTACAAGAAACAGATGCATTTTCTGGACATATTGCAAAATGTTGAGGCAATAAGAGCAAATGTAAAATCAGAATTGTGTTCCTGACATACTAGATATTCTAATGTCAGAGAAAATAAAACCTGATTTAGGAAAAAAAAAAAAAACACTTGCATAAGGCTAGAAGATGATATACTGGACAGTTTTTTTTTTTTTGTCTAATACAACTGAAGTAGCTATGTCTTTAAGAAGGTTGCTATAGTAATGCATAGCCTAGAAATGGAACTATGAACAAGAAAAGTATGGGAAATTCTTAGAAAATTAGTCACGTACATTCCTACATTAAAGTCCTATGGTGTGAATAAGAGTTATATTGCAAGAAAATGGCAGTCAGAATGAAAATAAAGCTGTGATTAATTGCCATTCCAATGCCTTCTTTTCTAAAACAAAATGTTAAGTTCACCCCTTTGGAATAACCTTCAACAGAACTGATAAATTCTGGTTTTGCAATATCTAAATAAGGCTTCATGTTAAGTAGTATTTATTTATTTATTATTTTTTTATCTTTTTTTTTGTTAATGGAGAAAGTTTGGCTGGGTGAATTGCCCAGTTTCAGTGAATGCCATAGCTCCACCCTAAAATAAAAAAAGCATTTCTCCCTAAGCCTCTGTTGAAAATTGACTCATTCCAAGTTGGACTTTCCCAGTAAACAAATGTTATAGGTTCATAGGTAGGTACTAGGCTATCGGCCCAAGGGCCTACACAAGCCTAGCCAACAAGGTTCCCTGGCTTACACCACCCAAGAAAGTTATTTTCCTGTGCCACTGTCGAGCAGAGACACATAAGTGATCCCCAGGGTGTATTTCCTATTTCCCATCCACTCATCAAGACTTTCTTGAAGAGTGCTAATAAAGAACTTTGTTTGACATAGATGGGTAGCCTGTTCCAGAGTATGGGAAGTCTCTGGGACAGGAATGTATCCCTCCAGCATGTCCTGTTTATTGTGGTGACAAGGTTTAGGTCCCTAGAGTGTGTAGCTCAGAGGGATTGGGATTTCTTTAGGTGTAGCATGTCCAACAGCTCTGGGTTTGACATAGCTTTATATGTTAGGCAGAGATCACCTCAGAGTAGGCGATATGCTACGGAGTAAAGCTGGAGTTTTTTGAGGCGGTCAGTGTAGGGCATTTGTTTGAGGCCAGTAATCCTCTTTGTGAGGTACTTCTGTGGCCTTTCCAGCTTCTGCAGATGTCTTGTGAGGTACATTCCAAAAGGGATGTTGTACTCTATAATGGGTCTAATGAGTGTTGAGTAGAGGGGAACAATGACCTCTTTTTTCCTGGATGAGAACCCTTTTATGATGAGGTGTGCCACATAGAAGGACTTCCTGACTACTGTGGTGATGTGACTATCAAAGGAGAGACTACAGTCCACCTGGGTCCCAAGGTCTCTTATCACGCATTCAGTGTTAAGTAGATTGCTGCCTATGTGGTAGTTCATGGGTTCAAGAGTTTTTGCCAAAGGGGATGAAACTGCACTTTTTGGCATTGAGCTTGAGGTCATGGCTCTGACACCAGGCATCTGTCTCAACGAGGCCCTTTTGTAGGATGTCCACATCATTTGGGGACTTGACTATGGCTCCTAGTTTGCAGTCATCTGCAGACTTCATTAGCCAGAGGCCTTCTGTGTTAGCCTGTACTTCAGAGAAGTAGATACCAAACAGGAGAGGTCCCAGGATGGAACCCTATGGTACTCCACTTGCCATTGCTTTGAAGTCAGATTTGGAGTCTGCAACTTTTACAGTGTTGATTCTGTCAGTGAGCCAGTTGGCAAGTCATCTTGTGATGTAGGGATTTATACCTAGTTTAGTGAGTTTAGCTATAATTCCAGAATGGGGGATGGTGTTGAAAGCCTTGGCAAGGTCAAGATAGGCTGTATGAACCACCTTACCCTCATCTACGGCTTTGGTGACTGCCTCAAAGAAGTCGATCAGGTTCAGGAGGCATGATCTGCCTTTCACAAACCCGAACTGGGTGGGATCCAGAGTTTGGAGGTTACCAATGTCTTTATTTATGAGTTCCATGATGATACGTTCCATGGACTTGCAGACCAGGCTTGTCAGGCTAATAGATCGATAGTTCCCGGGATCAGTGGTGGCTCCCCCTTTGTGGAGTGGGATAACTGTTGCTGTGTGCCATTCAGTGGGCACAAAGCCTGATGTGAGGCTATTATTGAACATTGTGCTTAAGTGGGGAGCCAGTTTGTTCTGAAGTTTGTGTAAAACGCAGCCTGGGATGTTGTCTAGTCCCATGGATGCTGTGTTTTTGGCTTTAGAGAGTGCAGCTTTTACCTGCTTAGTTGTGATTACAGGGACTCTGCATTCTTCCTGTATAGATATGGGCCCTTTAGGGGATGTAGAGGGGGGTAAAGTTAGCACTGAACCTATCTGCCAGGATGATGGCAATATCAGTTAGTTCTGTAATTTTCTTGCCTTTGTGCTGTAACTCAGAGCAGATCTGGGTGTTGCCATTGAGATTCTTGACATAGCTATAGAATGCTTAGTGGTTGTCCTTGGAATTAGTGGTGATTTTGTTTCCGTAGCTAGCTTTGGAGGATCTTATAAGGGATCTCAATTTCTTACTGAGGCTGACCAGCGAGTTCTTCCACTCATGGGATTTTACTCTCTTTTGCAACAGTTTCTTCCTTCTGCTTTACTGTTTGTTTATGGCAGAGGACCACCAGATTGGCTTCCTTTTTTGGGAGGATAGCGTCTTGGTTCTGTTTGGGATAGCACGATCCATGCACTCGTGTAAGTGCTTATAGAGTGCATTTGTGTAGGATTCAGCAGTTGTAACTGTATTGTCCATCTGCATGGGTGTCATGAAGTTCACCAGTTCTGTCTTAAGAAGCATGAAGTTGGCTTTGGAGAAATTGTTTGCTGTGGTTTCATTAATGGGGGGTGGGGGTGGGATGTGGATATCAAGGGTGATTAGCTTATGGTCGGATCGCTCCAACGAGGAGTTGACTTCAGGTGTGAAACACCAGTCACTCATGTTGGTAATGACTACATCTAGGATATTGTTGCCCCTGGTGGAAGTTTGGATAAGGTGATCCAGGGCATTGGAGTTTATGAATTCCAGAAAGCGTTGAGCTAAGGAGTTTGTACACGAGTAGTTTTCCCAGTTAATGGTGGGGTAGTTGAAGTCGCCCATTATTAGGGTGTTTGGTTGAACCCTAATATTTTCCAGTACATCAAGAAAAGAGGAGTGGGAATCCTGGGGCATGTTGGGGGATCTGTTGCAAACTACAATTTGGATTGCAGTTTTGCCCAGAGTTAGTTGCACTTGGATAACCTTGGATGCATTATGCTGAGCAACTAGCCTGGAGGTGTGGATATCCTTAATGAATATGGACAAACCTCCACCTTTGGTGTTTCGGTCCAGGTTAAATAAATAAAATAAATAAATAAAGGTTAAATAAATAAAATAAATAAAAGAAATAAATAAAAATACAGAGTAGTAGTTATACATGGAAAAGTACACAACATGTCAGGGAATAAACTGGAAGCACATACATAGAAAGACCATTATGACAATATACAAACTGCTTACATATTCAGAGTAGAATGGAACATGGGAGGAAGGTTGATTAAAAGTAGCATTTGTAAACTACATGTGATGACTCACACATGCAAAACTAATTTATACACTTAGGTTTATATACATAGGAAATACATTGGGGCTTCATCAATGAATGTTGAATAAGTAAAGTAATGAATAATGGACAATCCACAGATTATTATGCCATACAGGAGTGTTTTTAACAGTGAGATATAAGTTGTCTATTGAAATTATTAGTCAAAGATGATAAATGAGTGACACTAACTATAAAAGTTAACCAGTCTACATTATACCTGCAATTGATCCATGGTCATTAACACTGCCACTTTTTTCAGATGTGAGGCTATCTGTGCAAAATCACTAGAAAATTGAGCTACAGGCACTCATATATACATTAAAGACAAAGAAATTAGACAATGTGCTTCATAAGCCTTCTCTCATATGCACAGAATCCAGAGAGTGCAAGTGTTTTTTTGTTATGTAATCTGTCAGATGTGATATGAAAGGGATTTTACCTTATCAGCACTTTAGAAAAGGAAGACATGGATTAACACTTGTGATCAGATGCCAGTCAGCTCCTTGGAATCAATAACACAATAAATTGTGGCTAAAGTGGTCCCAGGATGAACAGCACCACTTGTTGAGTTAAATGATTAAATTTAAAAATGCCATGCTATAAACATACTGTCCTCTTCTAGTGCCCATTATGTGGTCTGCATCTCTAAATGGTTCCTCTGCCTACCATTAATATTCATAACAGAAGTGTTTGTATGTTGACATAAAAATAATCTTTTGTACAATTGTAAAGAAATTCCGCACCCACGCAAAAAGATATGCCCACACTCTGCTTATTCAGGATTAAAATGAAGTACTTCCATGGAGGTGAATAGAAGCCATGGAAAACCCTACATTTTAATATATATATATATATTGTGTGCGTGTGTGTGTGTGCGTGTGTGTGCTGAAGAACAGCCTCAGACTTCTAAATCTATTTTCCTCAAAAGAAACCCAATTGTTAGGAGAATAACATTTCCAATTAGATGCATGAACATCATGTTAAAACATATTGCAAATTTTAAAAAAATAAGACTGCTGTAAAAGCTGAATGCTGAATCCATCTATTTGAATGCTAGCACTAATTGCTAGCATCTACATCTGACAACATCCCTCCCCTCCTTTCTGTAACATAATAGAAGGTCATTCTAGCCTCTTGCTCAGTCACATCCCTAGAAGCAAATTCTATGTATCTGTTGGTTTCTTTATTAAAAAAACTATCATATGCATCTTAAAATCAGACCCTTTACCTGTCATATATATCTCTTTTATGCTACATGTAATATTTTCATAACTAGATCCTCTAACCTTTGCTCCTAATTAATTTATATACCTATATCAGCATGATTATATTTAGTCTTTCCTGATAGTCAAGCCCCCCCCCCCCCATGCTTGTCATTATTTCTTTGGACCCGTTCTATTTCTCTTAACTTACATGGTCTCCAGACTTCACACAGTACTGAGTTTAATTTCTTATCAGTGAGATATAGACTGATGATAGAAGTGATTCAGCCTGCCTTTAATCTACTGCTGTGGTAATGCAACAGAGGGTCATGTTATCCCTTACCAAAACCACCTCACAATGCTCATAAGTGTAAAGCCTTCATGTGGTAATCTCTGAAATCTTTCTCCTGAACCTGACAACTTAACCTTGTCCTCACCTATATACTGTAGCTAGACTGCTACTCAATGAATGTAAAACAATACACTTTTCTCTAAAACTGTAATCACACTGGCCATTTTTCCAGCTGACAAACCTCTTCTCAGATTATTTTTAATTTTAGCAACCCTCAACTCAGCTTTTAAACAGTCTATAAATGTGCTGAACTTTATCTCTTCATGATAAGAATGGTGACTCAGGGACGGTGAAAATTAATGTGCCCAGATTTCAGCCAGTATGAGAATGTACTTGTACCTTCTCTTTCCTTTGATAATTCTTTGTCTTAGGTATCAACCTCTGAATACCTCCCACAAAAAAAAAAAAAAAAACAAACAAAAAATACCCAACCATCACACTATACTCCACACCATTTGCAATGCTTTTAATGTTTTCAAACCTCTCGTGGATGATAGGATTAAAATACAGTGATACCACATTTAGATTATCTCCTAACCTCTTGAAATTAAAATGGAGTACACTTGTCCACAATGACTTCTCAGTCATACATTTGTAGTGATCCATATACTTTAGGCCATTTCCTCTAAATATACAGATAACCTTTTCCAGGCCATCCTTTCTATTATTTTACTCAGTATTTACAACAAACCTACTAACCTATAATTCTCTGACTGCCTGACTTTCCATTCCTTGCATCACCTTCCTTTTTTTAAATTCTGTGGTAGTCTACCAGTCCTCACTTGTATACTCTTAGCTACACTAGGTTAGCTAGACTTTCTACCAATCCCTTGAGAAACTTGAGTGAACTGCTAGTTGAGCTGTAAATGTTATCCTGTCTCATTACCTCATCTTTTACCAACTTACATCCAGCCACTGTTCCTCAATCTCCAAAAAAAGCTTGCCTTCTTTCTAACAAAGTTTTGGGCACATTTTGATCAAGATTTCTACTCTATTGTTTTACCACATCATAGTTCTCCCTTCAAATAAAATAACATTTATTCTGTACATTACTTTCTTGTGCTCCCCATATACTCATGTTTCTTAGCAAGCCTTTGCTGGAGTTGACATAGCCTTTTTCAATATGTGCCTTTCTTTTTAATCACTCTAGATACTGTCTACCTTTACCCATCTACTGTATCTTCTAAAACCAGTATTATATTATTTTTATGAATGAAATTATTGCTTTTACAAATTTAGTTTAATTTTATGTGGTCTGCATGAATTATTCTGCTCCCAGAAAATTTTATTTCTAATAATTAATACATTTTTCAGTTTCTTATTAGTTGTTAAATTTGTGTATTTTCAGATCATACCCAGAACAAATGCAAAAAAGGAAAGCTTTCTGGAAAAGGATTTTGGCTTGATGATAATTGTGACTAGCAGTTGTGGATAATGTAGAAAACTTTTGTGACTGTTTTAGATTATCCAGGCAATGAAGATTGCCTGCAACCATCTAAGTTTTCATGAGAAAAAAACACATAAAGAGAAGGATAGGAGTTATCAGGAAACAAGATGCTTTGAGGCAATTTATAAATGTGGTTTTGTTGCATCGTTCATAATACAACAATACATCAGTTTTTGACAAACTAAAACAACATTCCAAGTTCCCAGATAAATCCAGATATGTGTTACAGCTTGCTGCCAGATGTTAACTGGTCTGCATTCTTCATTTGTGGAAAATATAAAAATACACGGTGACCACAACTTTAGCATAATTTACTTAGAGAGAAACATAATGTCAATGAATGAAGGAGACGTATATTGAATATTTATGTTTTCTTTCTTCAACCTGTTACTAATGAAGCACAATGTTTTCAAAGGTTTGTGAGTAATAAACAGGTAATGGAAATGGCAAACAGTGCTTCCCACCATCAGGTTAAACTAGCAGTTGTCTTATATTCTTTAGAAGTTATCAATGTTATATATAGTCAAATGTGCACAAAATCACAGTTCAACAAAAGGCACTAAGTGTCTGCAGTAAGTCAGCCAAACGTTTCCCTTCAAACTGAAACAGCCTTTTGGCAACCTAAATAAAAATAGAAACCACCTTAGGAGAAACTTATCTTTGAGAATATCTATCTATCTATATATATATATATATATATATATATATATATATATATATAAAACAATAATTTTACAGGAATTCCATAAGTGACATGAAGATGTTAATCATATTTATCACTGCTGCAGTAGCCTTAGCTATAAAGGTTATATCTGGACAAGGATATAACAGCCTGCTAGCTTCCAAAGCTTCAGGGCACCTCCCATGCAGCCAAACTGTCAAGCAGCATGAGCTGAGTAGACTAAAAGACAAGTTTTAGTGTGAAGCCCTTCACTGTCCTGAGGCTTCTGAGGATCGACAGTCAGCTTCTGCTTTCCTTTGCTGGGCAGATAAGTTCAATTTTCTTAATTATTAATTTCCTCTTCAATAAACTTATTTTACAACTGGGAGTGTTCTGTTTTAAACTGACTTGTCTCAAGACTGACTGTCTCAAGACTATAACATATATTTAAACAGAGCACTCATGTTTTCCTGTCAGTTTAAAAGTAGTGTAATTAACATTTTTCTGTGGAGAAATTGTGTTTATTTTTCTTTTGTGGATCTGGTATAGTGCTTGAAATGTTTTTTACTGTGCTTTTTCTATCAAAATGTAACTTTTATAGACTGGTAGTGGTTACTGGCAATTGCTGCTGGTCTTCTCTGTGAAAGTGGTACCATTTTCGGCTTGAGCAAGAAACAGACAATGGGACACATGGTCAGTCCTTCTTCCAGCCACAATAAGAAAAAAATAGGCAAGCAGCCTTTGCCAACATAGCAGGCTCGCATTTTGCCTCAGCTACAGATGTGTGACTCTGCTGTGGCTATTTGTTTAACCTCAGACCACTCATCTATTTTTCCATATCCCTCTGATGTAGTGCCTATAGCCACTATGGACTGGCGGTTAGAAATGTCCTCTGCAGCTGTTGAGGTCCCCTTAGTGGGCAATGGAGAGCCAGTCTTGTTGGTCCTAAGAGAAGGAACAGGGATGGTTTCTCTGTGTGTCAGAATGCTGTGCCCATCCCCGGGGAAGCAGCTGCTGCCATTAGTAACAGTGTTGGGCCCCAATGTTCCTGTTAAAAAGAAGCAGAAAACTGAACATGCATTTACACCTCCTCAAATTGCTTTGGATAGGAGTACTCTACTGGGTCTGGCTCAGAGTTTAATTCAGGCAATCGAACCTTCCTGTAGATTAGTTTTTGGTAAAAGAAAAAGGGACTCTTCTTCTTCTGAAGAGATTCAAAATTCTGGATGTGAACAGGAAGATGAAGGGACAGATACATGTTTTTTTTCCTGATTTCTGATTCAGACTCAGAGGAGACCTCAGTTTCTGATTCTCCCTGTGGAGGGTTCCCTTTCTCTAAGACTATTACTGGAGTGTGCCAGTGTTTTCTCAGTCCCTCAGAAAATCCTGTCAATTGTTACAGAAGGATTTGCTAGAACTTACCCCCATTCCTCCTGTTCTCTGTCTCTTTTAGAGAATGTGTGTGCTACTGCCTGCAGTTTTCCTGATAGACAGACAGCTGGCCCTAGCAGGCAGTTAAGATGTATAAAGTTCCTCAATCTTTTAAATTCTTATACACTATTCCTAAATCTGACCCAACAGCTACAGCTTTAATTGATCCCACTGCTGCTAAGCAATTAGTTGATTCCAATCCTGTCTTGGTTTGTGATTTGTTGTGGAATTGACTGGTAAGAGAAGTTTTATTTGAATTTATATTGCATTTATCACTATTTTAACTGTTTGTAGGTAGGAAGAGACTGCTTATTAACAAGTTTTACTTTGATTTATATTTTGTTGTTTTACCTTTAGTTTCACTTTTGGTTGTGAGAAAGGGATAGGTTTTGGACAGGCAAGCTCTAGCCACCACAAGGGGCTTAGACAGCTATAAATGTACACAGACTGCGGAGAGGAAAATTCTGAGCATATCAAAACAATCCTGTCTTGGTTTATGATTTGTTGTGGAGTTGACTGGTAAGAGAACTTTTATTTATTTTTACTGTTAAAAGGAGGTGCGACTGCAAGCTATAGTGAACAGAAGCTACTGCACTTTGCGTGCGACGTAAAGAAATTACAACTTCTGTCTGGCTGGTAGAACTTGTGTGGTCAGAACAACTTTATTGTATTTTATTATTTAGGTAGTGGTGCTGCGGTAGCGCTGTTGCATTACAGCAAGACGTTGTCACGTTCGATTCTCAGCTGGAGCATCTTCTGTGTGGAGGCATGCATGAATGGGCATGCCTTCGTTGAAGGTTGTGCATCAGGGCTGGTAACTCTGCACGTAAAAATCCACTACCAAACATTAGCGGACCGGAGTTCCGCTGTAGCGACCCCTGACTGGGATAAGCCGAAAGACACAACACGTTGTATATTGCTGGTATAATTTTTGTCATAGAAGTTGATTTAAGTTCCTTTGAATTCTTTGCTATTTTGTGTAATTTTTTTTCCTTTGCAATATTTCATTCAATTAAAGCTAAATATGGAGTCCTTAAATGAGTATGCAATTAACGATTTGCTAATGCACAAGTATCTTGTACAGTGTAATAAATGCTATGCATATTTAAAGGTAACGGTTGATAACACTGGTGATCTTTGTTCCTCGTGTCAAAGTTGGATGATTTGCTTACCATTGTTAGAAGAAAATCTTGACTTAATGATGATGATTGCACATGTGCAATTGGCATGGCTTGGAGAACTGTTGTATCATATATTAATGATGGGACTGATGAACTAAATAATGTTAGGCTTACAACAAATAGAACAGATTTAGGAAATGATGCATCTATTTTCTGCAAAGAGCATTCAACTCATATAAAAGATAATGAGGCCCCTGAGAACTATGGAATTGTGGATGCAAGTACTCAGCAGTCTGAGAATCTAGTTTGTTTAGAAGGAAACAAAAAAAGAAAGAAAAGAAGGTGTCCTCAACAAATAACAAGGAAGAAAAAGAAACGGACTAATGACTGTAAAGAAAAGAGAATACATAGTAAAAAGGATTCTGCTTTGTTATGTAACACACTGGTGACAGGGAATGAAGATATCTGTCTATCAGAAAACCCTCAGTCTACAGAAAAAGGCATCACCTTTCCAATGGAAAGGGTAGAAAAAAGAGACAAGGGGCAGGTGAAAAGGAAGAAATCAAAACTGAACGTGGAAGGATTGAAGAACATTATTGTAAGAAAAAAGAAGAGAAAGACAGATGTTGACTACATGGCTCAAGCTGTGGATTTACAATGCCAGCTGGATGAGAATTTAATACGCAATGAAAGCAGTGGGATTAATAAGACTAATAGTGATGAAGATCTCTCCTTCATAACAATTGATAGAGCTGAAATGACTGTATTAGAAGCTGAAGATTCTTCTGAGATGGTCAGCAAAGATATTCTTGTAATTGGAGATTCAGCCATTATTTATTTATCCTTTGTTGACTGGGAAAGTTCGACTAGGTTCCACAGAGCCTGTTTTCAGTGGAGGCCTGGGGAGAAATGCTCCAGATGCATGTCTTTGGAATGTGGGAAGAAACCGGAGTACCCGGAGGAAACCCACGTGAACACAGGGAGAACATGCAAACTCCACACAGAAGGTACCCCAGCTGAGAATCGAACCGGAGAACCTCTTGCTGTGAGGTGACAACGTTAACCACTGCACCACTGTGCCGCCTCATTAGAGGAACTGATGCATATATTTGCAGAGATGATAATGAACATCGAGTAGTGTTATGCTTGCCAGGAGCAAAAATAGAAGATGTGAATCAAGCCTTGGAACGCCTTAATGTAAGGCAGCATGGATCTGTTTTTATTCATGGTGGTACAGATGATGTCACCAACAAAGATTCTCTGACTGTTAGTCGGGAACTGACAGCCCTCCTAGATAGTATAGCTTGAACTGGTGTTAGGACATATTTTTCACAAATCACCTATAGAAAGGATAGTCAGGTCACTGTAAATGAAAAGATTTTTTGGATAAACACCTACATGGAAAAAATGTCCTGTTTTAAAAAATGGAAATGTGTAGAGCATCCAAGCCTTCTTTTGGGCACACGTGTTCAGGCAGGATGGTGTGTATTTGTCTAGATCAGGAAAGAGAATTTTTGCAGCAGATATTTTGCAATATTTGACAAGCACCAGCCAGGATTTTTGCCAGGTCAGAAATGTAACAGTTCACAGATAGCAACATTTGATGCAGCTCTGATGGTTGTTAATGCTAGGATCATTAATAATAAAGTGTTTTTATTAGAAAATTTGCTACATTCCCACAAGACTGATGTTGTTATAGTTTGTGAAACATGGTTAAAGAACAATGACTGGAAACCAGTTCTGTCAGGGTATAAATGTTTTTACTGTAACAGACAGTCTAACAAAAAATTAGGTGGAGGTGTTATGACAGGCATTAAAGATAGCTAGGGGACTTGCGATTATTATATGGTCAATGATAATACCAATACTGTAGACTGTGTAACTGTGACAATAAAGACAACCCTGGAACATATAACAATTGTTGGAGTGTACAGACCACCAAAGTCAAGTGCAGATGACCTAGAGGAATTCATACATTTCTTACATGAAACGCAGGAGGGAAGAATAATATTAGCTGGGGACTTAAATTTATCAGAAACAAACTGGAATAATATTGATTCAACAATGTTAGTAAAGAAATTATTCACAGAGTATATTCAGGAACAACAAATGCTACAGATTGTAAAAAAAACTACCAGGGGACGGAATATACTAGATATTGTTTGTGTTCCTAAAGAAATTACTGTAACTTCAAGTCAGGTTTTACCACCATTGATGTGCAGTGATCATGGGGTCATAAAGGCTAATTTGTTGCTAGATAATTCTGCCAAACTGAAATCTAAGCCAATGCACAGAAGGTTAATTACAGATTATAGAGAAGCAAAAAAGTTACTATATAAAACTAACTGGAGTGAGGTGTTCAGTGGAAAAACTGCAGATGGAATGTGGAAAGTTTTGAAAGAGAAATTGTTTGAGTGCAAAAAGTCAAAGAAATGTTTAACATCAGGATCTAGGCATGTAACATCAGGGGGGCATATTTCCTTAAGAACAAGATACCTGATTAAGGTGAGAGACAAAAAATATAAGAAATGGAAGAGAGGTTGAACTACAACTTTGAAAACTGAAATAAACGAGCTGGACAAACAGATTAAGCATAGTGTTAGACAAGATCAAGAACAATTTGAAGAAAATTTATAAAAAGATATTGAGTATAATAGGAAACCTTTTTATAGATACATAAGATGTGGATGGAGTAAAGATACACAAATTGATAAACTGTGTGCAGATTTTAAAATTTATTCTCAGACACAACAGATTATAGATATATTTACAAAATCTTATGCAAAACAGTTTGGCTCCACAAAGGGGGTGGTAAGTTGTCCTAGTGACATCCAGGTAACCCCAGATACTGGAATTAAATTAGATTATATTGAAAAAGAACTGTGCAAACTGGATCCAAACAAAGTGCAGGGAGGAGATGGAATAAGTAACAATGATTTGAGAACACTTAAGCAAGTACTTACACTGCCATTACATTTATTATTCACTAGGTCATATAAATATGGGGAGATTCCTCAAGATTGGAGACATGGACTTATTAAACCTGTCTTTAAGGGAAAGGGGAGTAGAATCATATAGACCCTTAAGTCTACTTTCATGTTGTGGAAAAATAATGGAGAAGGTAATACTGGATAAGTTATTGTCAGAACTGGATAGGTTGGGACTTGAAACCATATATCAGCATGCATATGTTGAAAATAGATCTATTACCATCTGCAACATGATGTTCTATAACAATATAATAACAGCTATGAATGAAAAATTGTGCTGTGATTTATATAGTTTTAACTTCAGCATTTGACAGGGTCATGCACAAAACACTGATCAATAAATTAGTACAACTAGGTTGATAAGATGGATAGCTGCATAGGTTCATAGGTAGGTACTAGGCTATTGGCTCTAGGGCCTATATAAGCCTAGCCAAAAGGTACCCTGGCTTTTGCCACACAAGAAAATTATTTTCCTGTGCCACTGTCAAGCAGAGCCACAGAAGTGATCTCCGGGGTGAATTTCCTATCTCCCATCCAATCATCAAGATTTTTCTTGAAGAGTGCTAATGAGGAGCTTTGTTTGATATAGATAGGTAGTTTGTTCCAGAGCATGGAAAGTCTCTGGGACAGGAATCTATCCCTCCAGCATGCTCTGTTTATTTTGGTGGCAAGGTTTAGGTCCCTAGAACATGTAGCTTGTACGGACTGGGATTTCTTTAAGTGGAGCATGTTTAAAAGCTGTGGGTTTGACATAGCTTTGTGTTTTAGGCAGAGATCACCTCTGAGAAGGCAATATGCGACAGAGTAAAGCTGCAGTTTTTTGAGACAGTCTGCGTAGGCATCTGTTTGAGGCCAGTAATCCTCTTTGTGAGGTATTTCTGCGGCCTTTCCAGTTATTGTAGATGTCTTGTGAGGTACATACCAAAAGAGGCATTGTACTCTATAATGGGTCTAATGAGTGACGAGTAGAGGAGAACAATTACCTCTTTTTTCCTGGATGAGAAACCTTTTGTGATGAGGTGTGCCACGTAGAAGGATTTCCTGACTACTGTGGTGATGTGATTATCAAAGGAGAGACTACTGTCCACCTGGGCTCCAAGGTCTCTTATCACACTTTCGGTATTACATAGACTACCGCCTATGTGGTAGTTCATGGGTACAGAGTTTTCACCAAAAGGGATGACAATGCACTTTTTGGCATTGAGCTTGAGGCCATGGCTTTGACACCAGGCATCTGCTTCAGCGAAGCCCTTTTGTAGGATGTCCACATCTTTTGAAGTTTTGATTATGGTTCCTAGTTTGCAGTCATTTGTGAACCTCATTAGCCAAAGACCTTCTGCGTTAGCCTGTACTTCAGAGAAGTAGATACTAAACAGGAGAGGACCCAGGACTGAACCCTGTGGTACTCCACTTGTCACTGGTCTGACGTTGGATTTGGAGTCTGCTACTTTCACAGTGTGGGTTCTGTCAGTGAGCCAGTAGGCAACCCAACTTGTGATATACAGATTTATACCTAGTTTTGTGAGTTTATCTATAATTCCAGAGTGGGGGGTGGTGTCAAACACCTTGGCAAGATCTAGATAGGCTGTGTGAACCACCTTACCCTCATCTACGGCTTTGGTGACTGCTTCAAAGAAGTCAATCAGGTTTAGGAGACATGATCTGCCATTTACAAACCAGAACTGGGTGGGGTCCTGAGTTTGGAGATTACCAATGTCATTGTTTATAAGTTTCATGATGATATGTTCCATAGCCTTGCAGACCAGGCTCGTTAGGCTAATGGGGAGGTAGTTTCTGGGGTCTGTGGTGGCGCCCCCTTTGTGGAGTGGGATAACCATCACTGTGCGCCATTCAGTGGGCACATAGCCTGAGGTGAGGCTATGATTGAACATTGTACTTAGGTGGGGTGCCAGTTTGTTCTGTAGTTCATGTAGAACACAGCATGGGATGTTGTCAGGTCCCATGGATGCTGTGTTCTTGGCTTTGGATAGTGTGTTTTTTACCTGTGCAGCCGTGATTACAAGAACTTTGCATTCTTCTGGTATAGAAATGGGCCCTTTAGGGGATGACAGGGGGGTAAAGTTAGCACTGAACCTATCTGCTAGGATGTTGGCAATATCAGTTGGTTATGTATATTTAGTGCCATTGTGCTGTAACTCAGAGCAGATCTGAGTGTTGCCATTGAGATTCTTGACATAGCTATAGAATGCTTTGTGATTGTCTTTAGAGTCAGTGGCAATTTTGTTTTCGTAACTAGCTTTGGAGGATTTTATGAGGGATCTCAGCTTTTTACTGAGGCTGACCAGGGAGTTTCAACAATCATGGGATTTTACTCTTTTTTGCAACAGTTTCTTTCTTCTGCTGTAGAGTTTGTTTATGGCAGGGGACCACCAGATTGACTTCCTTTTTTTGGAGGATAGCATCTTGGTTCTGTTAGGGATTGCACGATCCATGCACTTGTGTAAGTGCTTATAAAGTGCATTTGTGTAGGATTCAGCAGTCATACCTCTATTGTCTGTCAGCATGGGTGTCGTGAAGTTTGCCACTTCTGTCTTAAGAAGCGTGAAGTTGGCTTTGGAGAAAATTTTTACTGTGGTTTCCCTAATGGGGGGTGGGGGAGGGATGTGTATGTCTAGGGTGATTAGCTTGTGGTCGGATCTGACCAACGAGGAATTGACCTCTGGTGTGGAGCACCGGTTGCCCATGTTGGTAATAACCAGGTCTAGGATATTGCTGCCCCTGGTGGGGGTGTGGATCAGTTGATCCATGGCATTGGAATTTATGAATTCCAGAAAACGTTGAGCACAAGAGTTGGTACATGAGTAGTTTTCCCACTTAATGGTGAGGTAGTTGAAATTGCCCATTATTAGGGTGTTAGGTTGTACCCTAATATTTTCCAGTGTATCAAGAAATGAGGAGTGGGAATCCTGGGACATGGTGGGGGATCTGTAGCAAGCTACAATTTGGATTGTGGTCTTGCCCAGAGTTAGTTGCACTTGGATAATCTCAGATGCATTATGCTGAGCAACTAGCCTGGAGGTGTGGATAATCTTAATGAATATGGACATGCCTCCACCTTTAGTGTTTCGGTCCAGGTTAGGTGGCCGAACGGTGTGGTATGAATTATAGCCTGGTAATGCAGGGGTACTCTATGGAGCCTTGAACCAGGTCTCTGTCACTGCACAGATGTCGATGTTCTCCATTTTAAGGAGTGCCTCGAGTGAGTGCATTTTGAGGTTTAGATTTCTAGCATTGAGTAGCAATATCCTCAGATTCTTCTTGCTTGAATCTGTTACGGTGGTGAATTTGTCATTTGAACCTTACCTAAAAAAGGCACTATAGGGGTGGCTAGAGCCTTAGCCAGTATCCGGAATCCGAGGGGCAACAGGTGCAGGCCATCTCTGGCAAAGCATCGTGGTTTGTTGATCATGTCATCCCAGGCAGACAGATACTGGATCCCCTTAGAATGACACCAGAAGCTTAGCCAATTGTTGAAGTCAATCATTTTGTCCTTGTACTGTGGTATCATTCTGGGTGATGGCAGGATGCTACTCAGGGCTAGGGTCATACCTGCCTGGGCTTACAAATAGTACATGGCAAGTATCACACACCAACTGGACAGGTGAAATCCTTGGTTACAGTCAAGGTGTCCCTCAGGGCTCTGTACTAGGACCTTACTTGTTTAGATTGTATATTTCAGACCTTACCTTTTCATCTGAGTTGTTCTACAGTCTATATGCTGAAGACCTGAAATTGGGTAAACAGATTATAAGTGTTACAGATAAGGCATGTCTGCAAAATAATTTGACTAAATTGACCATTTGGGCAAAGGAGAATACTATGTTGATAAATACATCAAAAACTAACCATATGAGATTTGGGAGACATAAACTGAAAGGTGAATATTTAATACAGTACACAGTGATTGAAACTGTAGACTCATTTAAGGACCTGGGTATATGGGTAGATTCAGCTATAAGTTTTTCTAATCATATCAACCAATTGGCTAATGATAGTTATAGAATTATAGGTTGTATAAAAAGATTTATAAAGTCTAGGAAATCAAACATAATGAAGTCATTGTTTGTTAGTTACATTAGACCCAAACTTGAGTATGGAATAACAAAATGGAAACCCTATAGGAAAACAAACATGAATAAACTGGAAAGAGTACAGCAGAAATATAATAAGGGTATCCATGGATGTGAAAATCTAAGTTATTATGAAAGACTAAAATATCTGAACTTGTACAGTGTCACTTACAGATATTTAAGAGGTGATCTTATTCAGGTATATCAGGCATTTAGAGACAACTACCTATGGGAATGTTTGAGGTTATCAAAACGTACTAGAGAATTGTCAGATAACCTATGTAGAAGATTCTATAGGAATGAGAAGTGTACTAATTGGTTCTCTGACAGAGTAGGTGATGCTTGGAACAGACTACCAAATTACATTAAAGCAAGTACTAGTTTAGATATTTTTAAGAACAGCCTGAACATTTATTATGGGAACAAGTGTTTTGGCATATTGGCAAACTAGAAGGGCTTTAATGCCCATGCTTGAAACATTTGTATGTATGTATGTATGTATGTATGTAATCTTACTTGAGACTTCTTTTTGGAACCTCCTTACCGTTTCTTCTTAAATGTCTGTTTACCTGAAATGTGGTGAAGCTGTTTATTTTGTTTTTTGACAAAACTGGATGAGGAGAAAAAAAATCCCTCAGACAATTGGAAAATTCATAGAGTTCCTGATTCAGCTTTCCCTTCATCACTCTTTTTTAACACATCTTCAGCACAGTAAATCCGAGGTCATGAGAATAAAGCCAAGCAAACCACATCAAATCAATACCACTGGCCATAGCCCTGGAAGTAGTATCTATAGAGACATATACACACACTGCAAACAATGAGTAGTGACCTGTGCAACAGAAGAAACTAATTTATTTCCAGAAGATTTTTCTTCACAAGAAGATACTGTAGATGAAATATTCCTCGTGCATTCACAATATGTCAGAATAAACTTTAAAATATGAGCCTGGCAATTTAGAATTTTGAAAGTCAAAGTTGCAGAAGTATGTACGCATTTTCCCATATCTAGCAATAATTTTCCTATCCTTGTCAGAAATTAGTAGGATTGGAATTAAACAAGTCCTTAGCTGCAGTGGAATCAACTAAGGCTATAGCAGCTGGATCAGGTTTGGAAACAGTGTAAAAAATTTAAAAGGCTGAGGAACTTTATACATCCTATCTGCCTTTTTAGGGACAGCTGGCTGCCTATCAGAAAAACTACATGCAGTAACACATCTTCTAAAGCAGACAGGACAGGAGGAACTGGTGTAGTTTCTTGATGATCCTTCTGTAACAACTCATAGTACTTTCTGAGGGACTGAGAAACCTCAGTGTTCTCCCTCTGAAAACACTGGCAGATTCTATAAACAGTTTCAGAGAAAGAGAAACCCACACAGGTAGAATCAGAAAGTGACTTCTCCTTTGAGTCTGAATCAGAAACCTGAAGACAAAACCCTGAATCTGTCCCTGCATCTTCCTCTTCAGATTCAGAATCTTGAATATCTTCAGGAAAGGAGGCATCCCTCTCATTTACCAGAGTCTACTCTACAAGAAGGATCAATAGCCTGAATCAAACCTTGAGCCAATCCAAGTGAATTACTTCTATCCAAAGAAATTTGAGGAGGAGTAGATACATGCTTAGTTTTCTGTTTCTTTTCAACAGAAAAAAAAATGGGGCAGACTGTGTTACTTATGGCAGCAGCTGCATCCCCAGGGAAAGGCACAGCATTCTGGCATAACAGGGAAACTTTCTCTGTTCCCCCTCCCAGTAATAACAAGGGTGTCTCTGCTTTGCCTGCTGAGGGGACCCCAACACCCCCAGAGGATATGGCTAACCCCTGGTCTAAAGTAACTGTAGGTGCTACACCAGAGAGCTCTGAGAAATACAAATGGCCATAGCAGAGCCACATATCTGTGGCTGAGGCAAACGGCTAGTCTGCTGTGGTGGCAAAGGCTGTTTGCTTAACTTTTTCTTTTTGTGGCTGAAAGTACTGACCATGGGACTGACAATCTGTTCCATGGTCAAGCTGAAAATGTTGTCTTGATCCCGGGGAAAACAAGCAACAATGCGAATAAAACTACCAGTCCACAAAAGTTACTTTTTTGACAGAAAAAAAACAGTAAAAAAGCACTTTCAGACACTATAGCAGCCCCACAATTTTAATGTAAACACAATTTCTTCTCAGAAAATATTTTATAAGTCAGACAACACTACTTTTAGGCTGGGAGAAACAATGAATACTTCATTTAAAAGTACATTACAGTCTCAAGACAATCCATTAAAACACAACCCTGCTAGCTTTAAAATAACTTTTCTGAAGAGGACATTAATAAAACATTAGTAAAAAGTAAGAAAATGGAAGTTTTTATTCCCCAAAAGGAATTTATCTGCCTAGCTAAGGAGAGCACAAGCCAACTGTTGATCCTCAAAAGCCTCTGAGGAGTGCATTCTTCAGTGGCAGTAAAGCTCTGAAGGGCTTTGTGCCCAAACTTGTCTTTTATCACCTAAGCTCAAGAAGCTTGACAGTCTGTACATGTGGAAGGTGCCCTGAAGCTTTGGAAGCTAGCTGGCTGTTATATCCTTGGCAGGATATAACCTATATAACTAAAGTTACTGCAGCAGTGATCAATATGAAGAACATCCGTAACCACTGCCTAATATGCCTATTACAAGACATTAAGATAGAGGAAGTCAGTTTTATTTTTTGTGAATACAGGCCATTTAGAATTTATTACTTAGTGGTCTTACAAGGCCTGAGGTATGCAACTGCTGACTGCTTTTCTTAAGACAGGAAAGATGTCTCTAAAATTAACATGCTTTTAGCTATCACTGAGAAGATAATAAGAAGCATCATGGGAGTCTCATTCTTATGGGTAATTTATTATTCACCTGAAACTTGGCATTTACTGCATAGTTTAGGATAGAGATTAGTATAATACTTTTACCTGTTTTGGGGATGAAAAGAAACAAATGTCAGATTTATTCAGCAATTAAGGCCATGAGCTGTTACCAAGCATCTTCCTGTGCTGCAGAATTCGATTCCCTCAGTCTTCCTTTGCATAATGTGTTACCTTGAATGAGTCGTTTAAGCAGGCAGTGATTTGGAGCAATTGGGTTTCTGGTCGAGTCTCTCAATGGTCTCCTGAACTATATGCCTCCAAACTATCAAACGGGGTTTAGGTTTGGCATAATGGTCAATGTGTTTGTCTGACAGACACAAGGTACAGGGTTTGATTCACACCTTTGAAAGGAAAATTGACTAGACTTGAAATGGCCCACAAAAGCAACCAGCCTAGCATCAACCTCTCCATTAGTGTTGGTTAAACATTTTGTCTGCATGGAACTATACAAAACTTCCTGTGTGATGACTGGTGTCTGAACTACTAAAAATACACTGCGATCATTTGCTCACAGCTGATGTTTAAGATATTACCCACATTAGTAAAAGCTGTGATTTTATGCCTTTGAAAATCTCCAGTAGCTTTCTATGGGATAGATGCTGAGGTGATAATAATATACATTAAGCAACAATTAGGGGAACCAGAGAAAATAATGTCATCATGTAGAAAGCAAAATGTGTGGAATTATGTTGACACTAAACTATTGGCATAAGTTTATTTAATGGCAAGGGCACTAAGATTACAGCCCAACACAACCCAAATGACACATAGCCCACAAACTCAGTGTGCCACTCAACCACAGCCCATAAGGCATAACAACATACCCAACACTCTAGTCATAGGTGACTCTATAGTCAGGCACATTGATGTTCCACTCACCAGGCTAAACAAGGAGAAAGTTACTGTCAGCTGCCTGTCGGGTGCCAGGATCCACCACATAATGCACACACTCAGGTCACTCCACAACAAATACAAATATGGCTCCATCATTGTTCATGTTGGTGTGAATGACCTGAGACGTACCTCCCTGGACTACATGAAGAGACATGGAGGAGCTCTCCGATCTTGTAGCCCAGACAGATATGACCCTGAGTAGCATCCTGCTGTCATGCACATTGATACCACAGTACAAGGACAAAATGATTGACTTCAACAATTGCCTAAGTTTCTGGTGTCATTCTAAGGGGATCCCAGTATCTGTTTGCCTGGGATGACATGATCGACAGACCACGATGCTTTGCCAGAGATGGCCTCCACCTGTCACCCTTGGGATTCCAGATACTGGCTAAGGCTCTTGCCACCCCTATAGTGCCTTTTTTAGGTAAGGTTCAAATGACAAATTCACCACTGTAACAGATATAAATAAGCAAAATCTGAGGGTAATGCTACTCAATGCTAGAAGTCTAAACTTCAAAATACATTCACTTGAGGCACTCCTTAAATGGAGAACATCAACATCTGTGCAGTGACAGAGACCTGGTTCAAGGCTCCAGAGAGCACCCCTGCATTACCAGACTATAATTCATACCACACCTTTCGGCCACCTAACCTGGACTGAAACACTAAAGTTGGAGGCGTGTCCACATTCATTAAGGATATCAACACTTTCAGGCTAGTTGCTCAGTATAATGCATCTGAGATTATCCAAGTGCAACTAACTCTAGGCAAGACCACAATCCCTATTGTAACTTGCTACAGATCCCCCACCATGCCCCAGGATTCCCACTCCTCATTTCTTGATACACTGGAAAATATTAGGGTACAACCCAACACCCTAATAATAGGCGATTTCAACAACCCCACCATTAATGGGGAAACTACTCATGTACCAACTATTTTGCTCAACATTTTCTGGAATTTATAAATTCCAACGCCTTGGATCAACTTATCCACACCCCTACCAGGGGCAGCAATATCCTAGACCTGGTCATTACCAACATGAGCGACCAGTGTTCCACACCAGAGGTCAATTGCTCTTTGGTCAGATCCGGCCACAAGCTAATCAGCCTAGACATCCACATCCCACCCCCAACCCCCATTAGGGAAACCACCGTAAAAATTTTCTCCAAAGCCAACTTCACGCTTCTTAAGACAGAAGTGCTAAACTTCACAACATCCATGCAGACAGTCAATAGAGGTACGACTGCTGAATCCTACATAAATGTACTTTATAAACACTTACATAAGTGCATGGATCATGCTATCTCTCACAGAACCAAGATGCTATCCTCCAAAAAAAGGAAGCCAATCTGGTGGTCCCCTGCCATAAACAAACTCTACAGCAGAAGAAAGAAACTGTTGCAAAAAAGAGTAAAATCCCATGACTGGAAGAACTTCCTGGTCAGCCTCAGTAAGAAGCAGAGATCCCTCATAAAATCATCCAAAGCTAGTTATGAAAACAAAATCACCACTGATTCTTAAGACAACCACAAAGCATTCTATAGCTATGTCAAGAATCTCAATAGCAACACTCAGATCTGCTTTGAGTTACAGCACAATAGCACTAAATGTAGAGAACCAACTGATATTGCCAACATCCTGGTAGATAGGTTCATTACTACCTTTATCCAACTTCACTCCCTAAAGGGCCCATCTCTATACCAGAAGAATGCAAAGTTGCTGTAATCATGGCTGCACCGATAGAAAACACACACTCCAAAGCCAAGAACACAGCATCCATGGGACGTGACAGCATCCCAGGCTGCGTTCTACATGAACTACAGAATGAACTGGCACTCCACCTAAGTACCATGTTCAATCATAGCCTCACCTCAGGCTTTGTGCCCACTGAATGATGCACAGCGATGGTTATCCAACTCCACAAAGGGGGAGCCACCATGGATCCCGGGAACTACTCCCCCATTAGCCTAACGAGCCTGGTCTGCAAGGCTATGGAATGTATCAGCATGGAACTTAAAAACAAAGACATTGGTAATCTCCATACTCTGGACCCCACCCAGTTCAGGTTTGTAAAAGGCAGATCATGTCCCCTAAACCTGATTGACTTCTTTGAAGCAGTCACCAAAGCCGTAGACGAGGGTAAGGTGGTTCACACAGCCTATCTAGATCTCGCCAAGGCTTTCAACACCATCCCCCACTCTGGAATTATAGATAAACTCACTAAACTAGGTATAAATCCCTATGTCACAAGATGGGTTGCCAACTGGCTCACTGACAGAACCCACACTGTGAAAGTAGCAGACTCCAAATCTGACTTCAGACCAGTGACAAGTGGAGTACCACAGGGTTCAGTCCTGGGTCCTCTCCTGTTCGGTATCTACTTTTCTGAAGTACAGGCTAACACAGAAGGTCTTTGGCTAACAACGTTCTCAGATGACTGCAAATTAGGAGCCATAATCGAAACTCCTAACGATGTGGACATCCTACAAAATGGCCTCACTGAGACAGATGCCTGGTGTCAAAGCCATGGCCTCAAGCTCAATGCCAAAAAGTGCATTGTCATCCCCTTTGGTAAAAACTCTGTACCCATGAGCTACCACATACGTGGTAGTCTACTTAACACCGAAAGTGTGATAAGAGACCTTGGGACACAGGTGGACAGTAGTCTCTCCTTTGATAATCACATCGCCACAGTATTCAGGAAATCCTTCTACGTGACACACCTCATCACAAAAGGTTTCTCATTCAGGAAAAAAGTGGTCATTGTTCCCCTCTACTCGTCACACATTAGACCCATTATAGAGTACAATGCCCCTTTTGGTATCTACCTCACAGGACATCTACAACAACTGGAAAGGCTGCAGAAATACTTCACAAAGAGGATTATTGTCCTCAAACAGATGCCCTATGCAGACCGTCTCAAAAAACTCCAGCTTTACTCTGTCGCATATCGCCTACTCAGAGGCGATCTCTGCCTAACATACAAAGCTATGTCAAACCCAGAGCTGTTGGATATGCTCCACTTAAAGAAATCTCAATCCCTCTGAGCTACACGCTCTAGGGACCTAAATCTTGTCACTCCAATAAACAGAACATGCTGGAGGGATAGATTTCTGTCCCAGAGACTTCCCATACTCTGGAACAAACTACCTATATATATCAAACAAAGCTTCTCATTAGCACTCTTTAAAAAAAATCTTGATGATTGGATGGGAAATAGGAAATTCACCCCGGGGATCACCTCTGTGGCTCTACTCAACAGGGGCACAGGAAACTAATTTTCTTGGGTGGCGAAAGCCAGGGTACCTTTTTGGCTAGGTGTGTATAGGCCCTAGGGCCGATAGCCTGGTACCTACCTATGAACCTATGAACCTATTAAATGTACAGATTTTGACAATTATGCGCACATCATAGGTAATCACAAAAGAAAGGCATTTGGGCTGGGAAAGACAGGAAGAATATAGTAAAAGGAAACTTCACTATGACAAAATGTATGAAAAAAATCTTTGGATACTTATTGATACTAAGAAAGTAGATTCCTGGTGTCATGTGCAAATGACAGTGGAAATCTGTGGGGTCCAAAATTATTATTTATCTATTTTTTTTAGTGGGTTACTCCCACTAGAGTAGTAGTCACTCTTCCCAGGAGAGACCCAAGGTGGTATTTATACTACTAGGGAAAATTTGGTTAGGACACTAGCGAACTTCCCCTACCCTTGCAGTAAGTGCCATGGGATCTGTTACATCTACCTGACCTATCACTAAATCAAGCAAATGGGACTTCAGTTTAATTTATCATCTGATGAATGGCATAATTAGGAGTTTGGCATCCTCTAATACTGCGCTACAGTGGCCACAATTTGAAAATCGATTTAGTAAGAAAGGCATAATTAGGAGTTCGGTATTCTCTGATACTGCACTGCAATGGCCACAGTTTGAAAATTGATCCAGTAAGGAAGGCATCATTAGGAGTTCCATATCCTCGAATACTTTGCTGCAGTGGCCACAATTTGAAAATCGATCCAGTTACTTGAAGTGGCATTAGAACCCACAGCCTTCTGATTTTCTAGCATCAAAGCTGAGTCTGCTATTTGCCGAGCCATTGACAGCACTGAAATGATGGTACAACTTTTGAGCTCATTTAGGAGGGCAACAAGGGATGAGAATCTCATCAGGTTCATGCACATTTTCTAGTGTTTTGCAGATGCAATTAAAAAAGTCACATGTTTATAGGCAAGACATCAATAAAGGAGTAATAAAGGCAAAAGCAACTGTTACAGTACTGTATATGATGCAATGACCATCTTTTCAGAATTCTATTTCTTATAAGAGTGCAAGCAAGGATTAAAAACGAAAATGAAATCCACTGATGTATGCTACTAATTTTAACCCATTTTCGATACTTTCTAGCAATATATGTGTGGTTGGGTATTAGCATGACGGTTAAGGTGTTTACCTAGCAGATGCAAGATACAGGGTTTGATTTTTCAGGTTGATAAGTATTACTAGGCTTAAAAAGGCCACTGTGATTGTTAGCCTAGTCATCACATATATGTAATAATGATATTCTCCTACAATAGTTACCTATATATAAAAGACAAAATGTTTTTAACATGTGCATAGGTTAGTACTAAACTAACTACCCTTGTGAGCCATTTTAAGCCTAGCCAATTATCCCTTGTGAGACTCAAACTCTGCACTTTATGTTGGGAAGGCAAACACCTTAACCATTAGGCCACCCTGCCATCCCAAAATAAATATGTAAATAAAAATCATAGCGCATGTTCATGCATTATGAATATTTCCTCAGTCAGAAATTTTGCCTTTCCTGTCATGTCAAAGTATGAGGAATGAAATATACAACTAGTATATAATAGAAAACAGTTACAAACAGACAATATACAGACAATATCGGTGATTAATATTAAATTGCTGACCTTAATTAGATTACTATATGTTCAATAAATGGGCAGCAAGAAATCAGCTCCTGAGAGGTGAATTATGTAAAAGTGGTTGTGACCAAGAGTGGTATTCACAGTCATTATATGTATGCGCTAGGCAATTGACACTGTTTGGGTGTAAATGCATCTCTGTATAAGTTATAGAGGTCATTTACAGTTATGGGTGATGACCTTGAATAAACTTATTCAACTGAATAAATAATGAGATGGTAATGAGAAATTATGTAAAAATCCTTATGCTAATATGCCTTTTTCCCATGTTTGCAATTCTTAACTTATATTTTGAAACATTTCTACTCTGTCCACAGATACAGTACAAAAGTCAGAATCACTCCTTTTTTATTTACTTTTGAACTGATAAGGATGTTCTCCCTTGCTGCGAGTATAGTTGTTTCTTGGTGTGAGCTGCTTGTCTTGGATAAGGCAAACCCACTTGAACCCAACTGTGCTTGCTGGCTAAGAAGGCAAAGATATAGACAGAGAATTAGCATTGTAATTTTCATAATTAGGAAATTCTTGATGGCTTCAGAATGGATAGGGATTATTATAAGGGTCTTAGTGAGTATGCATGGATGACAGAAGAGAGCTGGGGGGATGTACGACCTTCCTGTCCCTGTGGAAACTAAGGCATGTATAGCCTTCACTATACTTGCCACATTGTACCTTCCAGAGACAGACTGGGAACACACACTGAGTATTTCTCAGGCTTCTGCCTCAAGGATACTTCAGCATTTCCTCAATATACTTTTGCCATGTGTTGCTGAGTACATCTATTTCCGGGTGCCACCTTAAAAATGAGCCTGTTGTATGCGTTCCCTTCATTGGGTGGCATATTTCCCAGAGGTACTTTGTACAATAGATTGCACCAATATTACTATTAATTCCCCATTAAGTACATGGGGGAGGAGTACCAGAGCTGGAAGAGATACCCTTCCATCAACTGCCAGGTTGTGTGTGAAGCATGGGACTGCATCATCAATATGTTAGTCCAGCATCCTAGCAGTGCCCATTATTCCCATATCTAGTTCACTAGCCTCTTTCTTCATGATGAGATAGCCCATGGTCATCTTGTTGATAACTTGAAAATGTAATTTTTATCACCTAATTAGTTTTTCTTTGCAATATATATATTGCTTGATACTGCACTATATTTGCTTGGTTTTGTCTCTTCCCCCTTTTCTCTTTTTTTCTGTTTTTCAGGTGATGCAGGATATCCACAGAAACCATGGCTTACAAATTGCCTAAGAAATCTGTTGGGAGCTGTGGAAGATAATTTCAACACAGCCCTGTTTCAGACTTGTAGTGCCATTGAAAGAGTTCTTGGCATGCTAAAGCCTGTTTCAAATGCCTGGATGAGTCTGGGAGTTCCTTTCAGTATAACCCAGCTACTGTATGCAGGATGTTTGCTAAATGTTGCATTGTATACAACATGATCATGCATTGGTCTGGGCGTGAACTGATCCATGATGGCACTGCATGTCCTAGTGCAGGTCTGTACAACATGATCATGCATTGGTCTGGTAGTGAAGTCATCCATGACAGCACTGCATCTCCCAGTGCAGGTCTGTACAACATGATCATGCATTGATCTGGTCTTGAAGTGATCCATGATGTCACTGCATGTCCCACTGCAGGTCTGTACAATGTAATCATGCATTGGTCTGGTCATGAAGTCATCCATGATGGCACTGCATGTCCCAATGCAGGTCTGTACAACATGATCATGCATTGGTCTGGTCGTGAAGTTATCCATGATGGCACTGCATGTTCCAGTGCAGGTCTGTACAACATGATCATGCATTGGTCTTGTCGTGAAGTGATCCATGATGGCACTGCATCTCCCAGTGCAGGTCTGTACAACATGATCATTCATTGGTCTGGTCATGAAGTCATCCATGATGGCACTGCATCTCCCAGTGCAGGTCTGTACAACATGATAATGCATTGGTCTGGTCATGAAGTGATCCATGATGGCACTGCATCTCCCAGTGCAGGTCCTACCAGGATTAATGATGGCCAGCCAGCAACAGTAGTAAGGGACACTGTGTGTCAAACACTCACACAGTATATGGTTATGCATGTAAAAAGGTGGTGTCTAATCCAGAATTATGGACCATGACATTCAGGTTAGTGTTTCTTTTCTTATAAAAAAATACATAAATTATAATTCGTGCATGTAGTGCTTTATGCGGGCTATGGTGAGGTACTGCATGATCTACTGTCACTGTTCAGCAGACATTCCTTTATATCTCTAAATATTTTTTTTACAATAAAATTTATCATGTTACTGTTCACTGATACATGTTGAGTGATTTCAAATGGCATCATGTAAGGAATATTTACATTTTTTACTTGTTTGATGAAAATATTTTGCTTACAGGCTCCAGAATCTGCAGATATGGGACTTTATTAAAAAGTGTCATCTGGGTAGTTGACTGAGTTGATTTTGCAAAATCATATGTATTACAATCTATAAACTTGCATTTACATGAGTCCCTGTCTTGGGCAGGAATAGTGGATGCATCACATTTTTTATTATGCAATGTTTTTGCAGTATTACCTATGCTATATTAGAAAAGATTGACGGTTCTGTATTAAGATACTGCACTTCAGAATAATTCATTGTCATACACACCAACTTGGTTGGGTCTTCAGAAATAGCAATATCATTTCTGCAGTGTAAGGGTGAAGTGGCAACAATGATAGTGTTAATGGAAGATACTCATAGAATCTATTTTTTCAGGCATGTGTTACCCTCTTAATAGTGTGTATTATGTTTATCTTCTGTATAACTGTCAGCTTTACCATTAATTAGTTTGAAAATCATGGTAATAGATGGGCCTTTAATGGTGATAAACATTGCAATGTGCATGTTATGCCCTCCACCTTTCTTTCCAGATTATTTTCATTTATTGTAATTATTGCCATTAATCAAATGAAATAAATGCACATGGGAAGCCACATAATACTGGCTTACATTGTACATAGAGATATTAATTCACTTCCCATACTTTATATAGATAAATAGATTTTGTTTTTATAGTTTTTTTATAAACTACGTTTAAAGCTAAATATTGGCATCAGTTTACTGAAAGGCATGGTAATGAAATGTACAGTTGTTCAAGGTCAAACATGTCATACACAATGTCTGCTAAAGACAGGGGAGTTAGAGGTGCTTGTGATCTCACAGAGGGGCTGTCATGTGATGTAGATGCTGACTTGCTGTGCTGTCATCTTGTACAATGCAGGTCATCCTTCCACCAGCATTTATTTCCATAATCACTTGGTTCCAGGCCTTCACTCTCTCAGCTTGTTTGGGTCCACCTTTTCCAAGAAGGTGTTGACATCTGTCCTAATCGCTGCCATAAGGATGGGGTCCCTCATGGCTGAAATTTTCATTTTTCTGTCTGGATTCCTGTTGCTCCATCCCTCACTCACTTAGAACAACATGCAAAATTAATACCTTGATACACTCATTAGCCAAGCAACACAGCAATGAAAACATGAAAAAATCAAACATCTGAGTACAAAAACATTTATACTGATAGAACACCTATATTCATACACATACTGCAAATCAAAATTCACCCAGTTTAATGGTTTAGTATTTACCTCTATAACATCATTCACAAATGCATAATTGTAATGCCAACTTTATCATCACACGGCCATGTTATGCTATTGCTAACGGAGTAGAAATCCTTCTCCAACCACTTTTCTGTTTTTATACTGCCACGATTATTTTATTCATGAGTGAGAAATCCTGTTTCCACCATATAGCAGCATGTATCCTGACAACACAATACATTGTTGTAAATGCACAGCAGACTTCACTCACTTAAAATTGTGTACTAACATCCCGCACAGCATACTCTACAAATGCAAAAGAAATTGCAAACATTTTTGCACATTCCCATCAGTAATCTTATCCCTTACATTTCCAGTAGTACTGTCATGAATTACCATTAATGAATGACACTCCTGTTATTAACATTAACATGAATCAACTGCATTTGACTATCATATCAATGACAAATATAGTTATCCTGATAATAATTATTTTCAGAATTGAGTATGTACTGTTTGCCATTAATTTATAACTATATTGTTTTTTTTATCTTACTTGAGAAACTTTGCATTCTCCCAAAACATTTAAAGCCTAACTCGAGTGATTGCAAGTAACTATGGTGGTTATAAATTTATTCACATGAAATCAGGCTTTTCAAAATTTTGTATGCAAATTAAGTGGAGTTCCACTTATCTCTACGAATCACAGTAATATGTGAGTGCAGGTGTCAACAAGTGTCAACAGATTCATGTAAATAAACCTCAGGTGGCTGTGGATACATTGCTATACCCAGCAGTTTGCCAAACTGGCATAAGGAAGATACAAAAATGCCTAATATACCTTAAATTTTCTATGCATAGAAAATGGAAAATGGAGTCGACAACATTTAGGTTTCAGAATCCTGAAGCTTAACCCAAGACCATATTGTATACTCTGGCACACCTTATCAGCTTGTACACTGAGTAGTTTTAGTTAAAGCAAAGTTACAGCAATGACTGAAGTAAAAAAAAGTATTAACTGTTGCACTGCTTACAAAGGCATGTTTTTCATAAGTGTGTAATGCATGACCTTAATGTCAGTTGTGGAAATAAATGTTAAAGAATAAAGTTCAAAACCAAAACACATATAAACAAATGACAAAGTAATGATTTAATAGTTGACTTTCATTTGCCACAACAGAAAAATGTATACATACTCCTTAAAAAGAATCTCCATCTCTATTTACCAATGTAGTCTGGTAAACTAAACTTGCCAATGATAGAAGTTCCATGTCTAATGAACCTACATGGCAGATGGGGTTTGGTTATGGTAACATCACACCTCAGAGGTTATGGCTCCTACACTGTGAACTACATCTGTGTACTTACATTCCTCACTTTGGTACTGGCACTTTGAATTATGACAGCACCTGTTACAGCACATGACTGAGCTCCAAGCTGGTCAGATAAGAAAACAAAAATCATGGTTTACTTGTGCAGGACTCATACCTGGGCAAAACAGTGGTACCCAGCATTGACTGGAAAAAGGTTGACAATTATGATTGTTACATTTCATTGTGGCTAAAACTGGACCAAGGCCACACCCTCACACTTCTCATAACCCCACCCAGCGCCTCCCTCTTTCTGCACATTTCATGATGTCATTATCACATCAGATAAGAAGTAACATCCTCTTTTTACTGTTTGTGGTGCTTTTTTTCTGCTGATTTACTATACTTTTCTGTAGAAAAAAAGCCTAATAAATCCAATGAGTTAACAAACTCTGATAGTCTGTTTCTTTTTTTGAAACAGAATACCAAAGTTTATATAGTGCTTTCCAGACTACTGAACAATCAGTTTAATTTATGAATAGTCTGGGGAAAAAAGTGGCTATTGGCAATGCTGTTGACAGCTGGCATGAGTTGTTGAGCACCTGTTATCCCTAACAGGGATCACCTGTGCTAAGCGGGTCTATATTATAACATCGAAGTCTTAAAACTTTGAATGTTAAAGTATCGAACCCTATGCACTGAACACTGAAAATAGAGAAGCTGCAGAATATCGAATACTTTCCTAGGGAAAGTATTCGGTGGGCCATTTCTGCAGCTTCGCTATTTCCTCGACTGTGGAGTGAAGGTTAGGGACTGGGTTAAGGTAAGTGTGCAAACGAAGGTGAGTGTGCGATAGGGACCTTAGGGTTAGGGAGCGGGTAAGGTGAGTGTGCGTTAAAGACTTTAGGGTTAGGCAGTGGGTAAGGTGAGTGTGCGATAGGGACTTTAGGGTTAGGGAGCGGGTAAGGTGAGTGCGCGATAGTTAAGGACCTTAGGGTTAGGATTGGGTTAAGGTAAGTGGGTAGCTAGTATTGTATGCATGGTTTAGTGTAGGGTTTTGTGAAGTGTATGTGTGTGGATAATTTATTTTGGTGTGCTTTTGTTGTGTGTATGTTTGTCAGAACAGCAAATTTTTCTCTGGGAAAAAATTTGCTATTCTGACTGCTCGATTTTATGGTCTTTTGATCGAATGGGTTTGATATTATAACATTCAAAGTTTTAAGACTTCGATGTTATAATATAGACCCCGCTAGGCCCCAGTGCTGGCACACATATGAAGACGTGTAGAGGCACAGGCCTGACCAGCAGGCTAAGTGTGTAGCTAAGGTCAGTGCTAGAAGGTCAGAGTTCTACAGTAAGCATTTTAACATTTTATTTTTATATCTTACCTCAAATAGGTTGCAAAAAATGCTAGATAAATATTGCATAAATGCAAGAAGAAATTCCCGATAGAGATGGTTTCAGTATAAATACATAATGCAGTGGCAGAATTTGGCCTGAGTGCAGGGGTGCACCTTTTTTAAAGCCATTGTACATCTGTGGCTTAACAAAAAAAAAAAAGAAATGTTATGTTCTTTTATAGAAATCAGTTAATGTACTGCCAAAACAGTACATCTTACTATTTTAATTTACCAACACTTTTTTATTGCTTGCATCAAATGCATTGGACATGCAACTGGAGGTTGCAGTCAGGTCATCTGTTCTATGAACCTGACAATAGCTCCTACAATAGCATCTCCACATGCAGTTCAGTAAAGTCACATATGGTGATAGTTTGTAGTGAGACTTAGTCCTTGAAAAAAGAAGAATATGTTTTATATTTAACAGTAGTAGTAGTAATAGTGTAGCACTTAGCAGTAGTAGTAATAGTGCAGAACTTAGTAGTAGTAATATTGTAGCACATAGTAGTAGTAATAGTGTAACAGTAGTAATGGTATAGCACTTAGTAGTAGTACTAGTGTAGCACTTAATAGTAATAATAGTGTAGCACTTAATAGATGTAGCGGCTAAACTGAAAGTGCAGAGTTGATTTCAATCATGAAGATAGTGTCTACCTGATCATTGAAAAAGTAACATACAGCTCTGTCTCTCATGAAAGCAGTGTCAAGGGGCATACATCTCAATCTTTTAGCACAAGAAATCTGGACAATGTCTAAAATAATGGGGTGAAATGCCCAAAAATAGGGACAGGTTTTAAATATTTATGTTATAAAGATTAAACATAGAAAGTTCATAAAATTGCAGGATTTGCATCAGTATGTATTTTATGAAGGAAATGAAATCTGAAACACAAATGTATGTCATTATTTAATGAATTTATTCCTCACTGATTTCCAGAAAAGTAAACATTTTATGAGGTGAAAATGTGGACGTTCTGTAAAAATCTAGACAGTTGAAAGGTATGGTTAGAGGCGAGGGCTAAGTATTCAGCACATGTTGCTTAATACTCGGAAAGTCTGTTTTGTTGCTTAGGTGTGTAATAAACCGAGATGCTGCCAGCCCAGATAGCTGAAATTTAGTAAATAATTACATGTCACTTGAAAATATTAATATGATTTATATAGAAATGTGACACTGCCATCCCAGGCTAGGTTTTGTAAATAATTCTATGTCATTTGTGAATAGTAATGTAAGAAATCTATATGTTCTGTACTGAGCTTCAAGATTGTACCCACAGTGCATCCTGTTGGAAAAGAGCAGAAATGTATATAAACTCTATGCCTATATAAATGTATGTTTCAGAGTAGAAATTGGGATATACAGAGTTAATTTGCAAAACTCTAAGAAAATAAGTTGATAAGTAAAGAGTTTTACGATATGTTATAAAGTCAGTTTATCTCAACTAAGAGAAAAGATGTATAGGCAAGGGGCTTCTTTCTATTGTCTGGAAACAGAGGTAATTCCAGGTTTCCAAGGTAATTGTTTTACGACTTCCAGTTCAGGCAAGCTTCTAAAAGAGAATTGTCAGCTTCTGAGAGATAAGTATTTTTAACAGAAACATATTAAACATTTAAGTTCCTGCTAGCCTGGGAAACTAGACAGAGGTGACAAGAATGATGTAAGCTGAGATGATTCAGCAGTAATGTGTATTATCAATTTAAGAATTATGTCAGAGAGAAAGAGTGAATTTTGTATTTGTCTCTGGATCTGTAAACATCCATTCAGCACTTTGCCTTGCTCTGTAAGTAAGTTATTTAGAACATAGTTTCTTTTAGAGATAAATAGGAATATAGCAAGATCAGTGTAGATGTTTTCTATATTTATGTGAGACTGTCCTGCAATGTTGTTTTAAAGTATTTCCTGTGTTTTGAACTCTGTCACTGTGTTGAGTTAATGAGTATTGTCTTGTGCTTTTATTATTTATTATTAGATATATTTAAACATTTTAATTGTGGATAGTTTGCTTACAGATATTTAAGCTGTTAGCGTACTTGCATGTATTTGATAACACTGTGCAGGAAAGTCTGGAATAGCCTTAGTTTGGTCACACTAACCATTTGGATAATAGTAACATAACACAGTAAAATTGGGCATTCTTTGGTAAGGGCCTTTATAGTAGCTGATAAGTAGTGGTTGGTGGCAGTGATAACTACCATATAGTCTTGGCAGAAGAGGGCATAACTAGTGAACCTGTACCAACCTTCCCCAGGAGTGTCTGTGTGTTTGTATATAATTCACATCTCAAAGTGTGTGGGTGTCAGCTACTTGGGCAGGGACATGAAGCACTGGTTGGACAGAGAGAATACTGGAGGCTTTGGCTTGACCACTCGGCTGAGACCTGAACCCTATAGCTGTGCCAGTGGGTAGTCTTATTGGGGATCTGGAGAGAAAGGCAGAAACCAGACCCAGACTGACTGTGATCTCTGTGTGCTCTTAAGGGAAACTGTATTTCTGTGTGTGTACTTGTCATCCTTCCAATGTGCATGCCCCTCACTGGTGTTAGTGGTGAGGATTGAGGCTCCTTGATTACTGGGCCAGGGCAGGGCATCACAAGGTGACCCAAGGAGAAAAATCAATTGAAAATGGCTTTGTCCAATCAAAAACGAGGTGTCATCATATTCTGCATTCTTAGTAGGCTTCTTTTGGGCCTCATTAGAGTACCTGGAAATAATCACAATTACTGCAGAGCTGTAGAATAACTAATTGTTCTTCCCAAAGTAGTATAGTGTATGTCTGAGCCACACATTGGTGTTGGGCTTTGGAAATGTTTCTTCTTCCTTTGGTGATTAAGTAGCTGAAGAATATCATAAAATAGGATAGTTCTATGTAATGCAGTATGCAAACAGTTATTGGATTTGATAT